>NW_011499951.1:613798-635243 GCF_000495115.2 Populus euphratica
AAATTAAAGGTATCTTATATTATTAGATATGTTATTATAAAACATATTTTAGTTAAGGAGTTATTGATATTTCAAGTGCAAAATGATGATATAAAACCATGATAAAAATGCACTTTTAAGTACTAATCAGCAGTATTATATTATACAGAGCACAAATCATACACAAATTATATACAAACCGATGTAATAAATGTTTGATTAAATATTTTTTTATAATATCCACTAATCAGTTATTTTTTATCATATATATTACGTGGAGATTAAATAACTAAATATTTTCACCTAAAACTCAATAAATCCATTTTTTAAAACCTTTAACAATAAAAAGAGTTTCATAATCCAATGATTAAAAAAAATTGTTAATTTGTCTCCTCTATCACCATTTAAACTCTTTCAAATTAATTGTAATCTTTAGTTTTTTTTCCCATCAATATGCGTTGAAAAACTTAATGTAAATTCGATCTTATTTTTATCTATCAATCTAGTACAAAAATAATAGCCATAACAATCCTAAATCTCAAATTTTCATCCACCAATATTTCTCTCTTGTAAAGTAGAAGTATAAAAAAATCTATTTAATATAAAAGATTGATGGAACACTAAACTCCAGACACTATTCACGAATACGTATAATCATAAATGATCAAAGGTAGTTTAAAATATTAAGAGATTAGGTTTTAATTTATGTTTTTTGGTTCATATTATTTAAAATTTTAATTGAGCTTAGTTATTTAAATTTGATATTATTTTATTTTGAGCTTTAGTTTAATTTTAGTAGGCCTTTAACCAAATAGTTCTTGTTTTTAGGCTTTATTATTTATATAATTTTCTTTAGATATATAATTTTCTTGATACTTCTAATAGTTTTATGATGAATTAAAAAAAAAGAGGTTGCTTAGTTGCAATTCTTCTCATCCTCCCTTTTTCTCTTTCTTTCTTTTATTTATCTTATTTCTTCTTTTTTTGGCTTATTCTTCTTTTTATTTCTTTCATAGCTTCAAATCTTTTTTTGGCCCGCGTTGCTTTAGTATAAGAGATAAGGTTCTTTTAGTTGTTCTCACAACTAAAAGATCCATTTCAAAAAAAGAAAAAAGTTTTTTTTAGCTTACTGTTTACAATTAAGATTTGAAAAAAAAAAATTCCTAACCAAACACACCTTTACACCTAAAATTGTAGCCACCCAACCATCCAAATTACACCACCCATCACAGTATACTACAAGCCCCACCACAAGATGAGACCCATTGATTATCGTCAAACCCACCCATTATAACAGCAACCCAACACAAAACTATAGTAACTAGCTGAAAAACATAAATTATACTAAATTCAAATCACCATAATAGATCATCTTATCTCAATAGTCATCAATCATTCAACATAGTATACTTTTCTAATCAATTACCATCACAGCTTAGTAATAGTACTTCTCAATCTCTATTACTAACTACAACAAACTAATAAACCTAATAACACCAAGATATAAGAAACAACCACAACTAATGCCTATACCCATTCATTCATCATAGTACCACATTATCTATGATGATAACCAACCACCAATCTAGGAATCTTTTTTCCTTCTCCTCATAACAACATCCAATTAAAAATAATTATTGAGATTTAAAAACCCTAGCTTGTGAATTGAAGTGGGTTTACATCAATTTAATTGATTTATCTTGAATTTAAGGTATTTGAAATTAGGGATTTTGATCCCCTAAATCGCTAGAAGAAAATTAAAAAAAAATACCCAAACAAGGTGTGAATACAAAAGAAATAAAAAACACTTTTTTTGCAACATTTCACAACGTTCTTTTTACTTTTTATTTATAATCTTTTTTTCTTTTATCATATTAAAGAAAGTTAAAAAAATATAAAAAATAAACAAAAAAAGATAAAAAGTCAGAGTAAAAGAAATAAGTGACTGTATAGAGAAAAAAATAAAAGCTGGAAAAAAATTGACAAGTACAAAAGTACTACAGTGGTATTATATCAATAGACGAGTTAGTAGGCACAACACCATGTTAATGTGCTACTTATGTCAATAATTGTTTATGTGATCCAAGTGTTCTATCACCATTGTTAAGCATCACGGTTAGTAAATTACCTCTCGATTTGTTGAATTTTACTTCTTTGGTATTGCATTTGTTATTTAAATAATCATTGATAGTACTTTTTATGCCTAAAAAAAATTATTCTTACATTACAGTCTTATATTTTTGCCATTCAAATTTAGTCATTAGTACTTTGTATTAATTATGGATCTTATTGAAAATTAAGAAATATTGTTACTTTATTTGATTAATCATTTACACTTAAAGGTTTAACATTACATGCTTATAGTTCCTTTTTTAATGTATTCTAGTCTTGTTTAATCTAAAAAAATAGAATTACTTTATCTTTACATTTTATTCCACTTGTAAAAATTAAAGTGATCCCATTGAATCTTTATATTAGTATTGCATGGATTTGTGATTATCTTTACATTTTATTCCACTTGTAGAAATTAAAGTAATCTCCTTGAATCTTTATCAACTTTTCTAGGATTGGAAGAACTCAACCTCATCAAGTGTAGATCAATGAAGCTTTGATAATGCTCCCAAAAATCAAGAATAAGTTGTGGCAATGTCTCTATAATAACTCTAATAGACTCTAACTCAATTCAACTTGCTCGTGAACTAGGATTTATTGAGTTTCATCATAGGCTATAAAGGATAATCCAAATTGTTGAGAGATTAGGCTACGGCCTATGTTTCTGATTTCATATTATTTGAAATTTTTATTGAATTTTAATATTAGATTTGATATTATTTTATTTTAGATCTTAATTTAGTTTTAGTAGGTCTTTGGCCAAATAGTTAATTGTTAGGGTTTATTATTTATATGTGATTTTCTTGATATTATATTTAATTTTATGATGAATTAAAGAAAAGTTGCATAATGCAAAACAACTCCTCCTCCTTTATGCAAGTGGAAGCTAGTAAGATAGGAAGCTAGTAAGATAATAACATAGAAAACACAAAACATATTTTAATGAGTAAAAAGGTTGTAGATTTGAACTCTAAATTTATAATTTTATTATTTAAAAATTAAATATATAGTGGTTGTTTTCTTAAAAAGTTTGCAAGAACTTTAAATAAGTCAAAAAATCCTACATCTATTAGAAAACCACTAGGAATCCAAAAACATAAAGGAAATAAACAAAAAAAAATCTGAATTAAAGTATAGAATTCTAAAAGACTTAGGAAAAACAAAACAATTTTATTAAATAGGGGCATCCAGTCCTAAAATTTGATTTTAAAATATTCAAAAATCTAATTAACAACAAAGTTAGTTAACTATAAAATTATCTAAAAAAACTTGAGCTCGATCCAAGAGATAAATATTGTCGCAACTTTAAGGTGTTAACATAATCTAACATGATTAGATTTTTTCTTTAAATCTAGACTGATCATATTAATTTATAAAAATATATGTTAGACAATTCACGTATCTTACATCCTCTAATACTATTAAATTCCCATCCAAATACTAAGAGCCTTTAGTTTCTACCAACCCAACTACATCATTCATTTCTCCTCGTCAGCTCCTTTCTTTTTTTATTTGGCTTCTTCTTATTAACTTCTTTTTCTAACTTTGTTTTGCTCAATGTCAAAGATCCAAGCAAAATAGGATGAGATTGAAAGATTTGTGTAAATAAGTCTTAAATGATTTTGATTAATAGTTAAAATGAACACCCTCGAGTAATAAAATTATGAACACATGCCGTATTAGATACTACCAAATCCATTCGTAGCGGAACTATACAGAGTCGGATGGAGGGACAACCTATAAAAGTTGAAAGGATCCAATTGCAATTATCTGAACCACTAGGTTAAATTTGACCAATTGCAATTGCAATTATCTGAACCACTAGGTTAAATTTGACAGAAGTGCTATCCATTAGGGACCAAGTAAAGAAAAGTTGCATGATGCAAAACAACTCCTCCTCCTTTATGCAAGTGGAAGCTAGTAAGATAGGAAGCTAGTAAGATAATAACATAGAAAACAAAAAATACATTTTAATGAGTAAAAAGGGTTGTAGATTTGAACTCTAAATTTATAATTTTATTATTTCAAAATTAAATATATAATGGTTGTTTTCTTAAAAAGTTTGCAAGACCTTTAAATAAGTCAAAAAATCCTACATCTATTAGAAAACCACTAGGAATCCAAAAACATAAAGGAAATAAACAAAAAAAAATCTGAATTAAAGTATAGAATTCTAAAAGACTTAGGAAAAACAAAACAATTTTATTAAATAGGGGCATCCAGTCCTAAAATTTGATTTTAAAATATTTAAAAATCTAATTACTAACAAAATTAGTTAGCTATAACATCATCTAAAAAAACTTGAGCTCGATCCAATAAATAAATATTGTCGCAACTTTAAGGTGTTAACATAATCTAACATGATTAGATTTTTTCTTTAAATCTAGACTGATCATATTAATTTATAAAAATATATGTTAGACAATTCACGTATCTTACATCCTCTAATACTATTAAATTCCCATCCAAATACTAAGAGCCTTTAGTTTCTACCAACCCAACTACATCATTCATTTCTCCTCGTCAGCTCCTTTCTTTTTTTATTTGGCTTCTTCTTATTAACTTCTTTTTCTAACTTTGTTTTGCTCAATGTCAAAGATCCAAGCAAAATAGGATGAGATTGAAAGATTTGTGTAAATAAGTCTTAAATGATTTTGATTAATAGTTAAAATGAACACCCTCGAGTAATAAAATTATGAACACATGCCGTATTAGATACTACCAAATCCATTCGTAGCGGAACTATACAGAGTCGGATGGAGGGACCAATTGCAATTGCAATTATCTGAACCACTAGGTTAAATTTGACAGAAGTGCTATCCATTAGGGACCAAAAGTAAATCGATTATCTTTTTTGTGTCGGAAAGAAAAAAAATGGAAAACAAAAATAATAAGTAAAGCCCTACCAAAACCCCTTTCTCCAGAGAGAGAGAGAGCTTTAATTAACACTGAATTTGAGTTAAGTGCATGGCGAAGAGTCCAAGTCGTGTCATCTGGAGGGGTTCATGGGTGGTTCGGCATCTTTGCGTGGCGGCAGAAGCGGTGCCAGTAGCGGCGGAAAAACGGAAGAGTATGTACAGGAGGTTATCGGAACTGGGGGCAAGTGGAGGGAGCGTGTCAAGGACGTTAAATGAGTTCATATTGGAGGGTGGGAAAATAAGCAAAATCAATCTCACTGCTTGCATCAAAGAGCTCCGCAAGTACGGCAGGTTCGACCATGCCAGTGAGGTCCTCTCTCTCAAATTTCTTGATTTTTTCACACCACGGGTCCTACCCTTAAATCCTCCCTTTGGTGCTCATTTCCTTAAAAACACAATTCTTAGTCTTATTATTATTACTATAAGCTATTTGTATGGCCTTCATCGTTTGCCTATTGTTAATTTTATACTAAGATTTGGGCGTCCTACCTCTATGCAAATGCCAGTTACAGTGAGCCAAATTGGAGAAGGAAATTTTCTGGACACAGCTTTTGTTGATGGACAATATGAGTGTTGGGAATATTATTGAATTCGGTAATGAATGTGGCTATTGCCTGTGGCTATGAGTGCATGGATATATTTGTTCCTATAGATCCCAATATTAGTACCAGTCAAGTGCTTTGGTTGGGCAGACATGATGACTTGTTACTTGTAATTAAGATTCGGAAAATAGTGTGTGCGTGCTTTCAAGTCGTGTGTCGATTTTTCTGCCTATTTGTACACCTCAAATTGAGCAAAATTGTTGCTTTGGGTACTGTCTTTTTGGTTAATCGTTGTACTCTAGTTTGTAAGCTATGTGTTTTCTTTCTTTGTTTCCTCTGTTGTTTGAGTTGTTTGTGATGACTTTTGATTTTGTCTTGTAGGTAATGGAGTGGATGCAGAAGAGGAAAATGAACTTTTCCCATGTTGATCATGCAGTTTACCTAGATCTTACAGCAAAAACCAAAGGGATTGCTGCAGCCGAGAATTATTTTGACAACCTCCCACCATCCGTGCAAAATCATGTTACTTATTCAACACTTCTGAACTGTTACTGCAAGGAACTTATGTCTGAAAAGGCACTGACTCTTTTTGAAAAAATGGACAAAATGAAGCTTCTTTCAACTTCTATGCCTTTTAGCAATCTCATGACCCTGCATATGAGATTGGGCCAACCTGAGAAGGTGCTCGACATAGTACAGGAGATGAAGCAGAGGGGCGTATCTCCTGGCACCTTCACTTATAATATCTGGATGCAGAGTTATGGATGTTTGAACGATTTTGAGGGAGTACAGAGAGTTCTAGATGAGATGAAAATGGATGGCAAAGAGAACTTTTCTTGGACTACATACAGTAACCTCGCTACAATCTATATCAAGGCTGGACTTTTTGACAAAGCTGAATCAGCTCTTAGAAAATTAGAGGAGCAGATAGAATGTGGACGCGATTGTGATTTTCAGAAAAAACGCAGACATGATGCTGACCGTGAAGCATATCATTTTCTGATTTCTCTTTATGCTGGCACTTCTAATCTAAGTGAGGTCCATCGTGTGTGGAATTCACTGAAGTCAAGCTTCCGCACAACAACCAATATTAGTTATCTTAACGTGCTCCAGGCTCTTGCTAAATTAAAAGATGTCGAGGGTCTACTGGAGTGTTTTAAGGATTGGGAGTCCAGTTGCCACAGTTATGATATGAGGTTGGCAAATGTCGCTATAAGAGCCTGCCTAGAGCGTGATATGTATAAAGAAGCAGCATCAATATTTGATGAAGCTCTTAAGAGGACCAAAGGACTATTCTTTAAGGCCCGGGAGATGTTCATGGTTTTCTTCTTGAAGAACCATCAACCGGATTTGGCTCTGAAGCACATGAAAGCAGCATTTTCCGAAGCCAAGGAGATTGAATGGCAACCAGATCAGAAAACAGTAAGTGCTTTTCTGAATTATTTTGAAGATGAGAAAGATGTTGATGGTGCTGAGAGACTATGCAAGATGTGGAAGCAGCTTAATCGTCTGAACTCTAATGCTTACATTTTGCTGCTAAAGACTTACATAGCCGCTGGCAGATTGGCTCCAGAGATGCGGCAGAGGTTGGAAGAAGATAATATTGAAATAAACCCTGAGCTCGAGAACTTGCTTGAAAGGGTCTCTCCTAAATAGGCTTACTTCAGAGAAGCCAGAATTAAGAAATGGCTAGAATTTAGCCATTTATATAACATTCAATCGGATTTTATAGATGCTTCCCGTGACCAACAATTTGAAACCTCCGAGAGATAATGTAATTGATATTAAAGGTATCCATGTGTTAGGCATTTCAAATGATTCCCAATCTTACTGCAGGAACAAAACCCAATTGATGTGGTTAGTCAACTCGATTTTTAAATATTTCTTCTATTTCTTTTTTAAACTCACACTTATCCAAATTCATGTCACTGCAGTTTCATTCAGTGTTTACCAAACACAAAATAAAATAAATTATCTAATTCAGTCTAAAACACACTAAATATGAGACAATATAATTATTTATCTTGTCTAATTTTATCCAGTCCAACCATTATTATCCGGTATACAATCCAATCCTAACAGTCGATGGAAGATGCCTTGGATTCGGATAAAGGTAGAAAAATATCACAATATATGATTCATAAATGGTAACGCCCAAGCCTCTGAAAAATGATGTCAGAATGAAACCAATGAATTTAAATCAAGGTTTAAATTTTATCTTGGAATCAAATAACTACCAATTACATATTTGATATTTGATTTCCTACCTTCCGGCTATAAATAAATAAATATATATATATATATATAAGAAAAAAAACCTTCTAGCTACTGATTTTGAATTTAATAGCGTGGATTTTTCAAACAATACCTATCAGGTTATCAATAAGATGGGTTCAGTGCGGCAAAATAAGAGTCTTCAATTGTCCCATCCTTTATTCATCGTAAAATTTGTACCATCCAGCCTGAGAAATTAAATTACCAGAACAGAACTGACTCAGTATTCTCGCAAATCACGCAAATTATCATGGCTGTGCCCTCTAATGGGATGTGACTCATCCCAAAATGCACCACTGTCCCTATGGCAAGTTTGACTGGTAAAACACAATCCGGAATAGAGGACCAAGGCAGCATGGAAAAGCTTCGGATTAGCACAACAGCTTTTAGATTTTCTGCCTTCAAGTCACATCAACGATCCCAGCATGAGATCTAGGTAGGTTCTCTTCAATTTCCTGACAAACATTAAAAACTACAATCAACATTGACCACAAATAAAACTCTTACAACTGAAGGTCTTGCATGAATCAGTTCCAAAGTAAGTTTTCAAAAAATCATCCAACAGATAATCCATCTGTTTCTGGGTTCTACAGGAGCAATTAGCCCCCCACAGTAGTATCTTCAAAATACTGGTCACTACAACTTAGTAAAGTTTCCTGGTAGTATAATGCTTGTTTAGTGAAAAAAGAAGATTCTGATATAAATTCCCAGAAGACAAGTCATGACAACCAAAAGGATGTTGAAGTCCGTTACCTGAACAACATCTTCTCCCGTTATTACTTACACATAACAATTACCCGTCCAGAACCATAAGCTTTTCACTGGGATCTGGGATTGGTGCAGTTGTAATTAAAAGTTCAAATCCTCGGTCATCATGCTTTGTCTTAGAAGCTCCAAACATGAATGTCTCATGTTTCAAACTGATCAAAGAATAACAAAATACACCACCACCTCAAAAGTTTCGGGAAACATACTGTTGAACCATTGAATGAAGAAAAACGAAAGAAAATAAAATTCAAGCTAGTAAGTAGTAACCACGTATCAAGTTGACTATAATGCTTCCCTCTCAAAGTCTAGTCTTCTGTATCCCCAAGCAGACCACCATCCACTGCTTGAATTACATAATGCTTCATTACACGATGGAAAACGCACCTCCTTTCACTGCAAAACCAATTAAATCAGAGGTCTGAAAACAGTTTTTTGTTCCAAGAAGTTGTTTATGCGCCAGTATTAGATAAATCAAAGTATAAAGAAAAGAGAAGAAGATTTCTGATAGAAAATTAACTATCACAAACAATTTCTAATTTGGAGAAAATGTACAATTTTATCCCGAAGTTGCATTATGGAGTAGGGGCCATCAAGCTTATACCATATACTCCAAACCTCAACCAATTGGCTAGTGGATGTATCTACTTCATAAATAAAAATACGAACAATTAAACAATAATTACATCATGAGACTATAGACACATTATCAAGCATTCTGCAGCAGGATACCTTAAAAAGCTGTCTTAAATTTCCTTTGGCATAACCGAACCCTCCAAGTTGTCCTACATCACCTTGCAATTCCTTCCATCCCACACCCCAAAGCATGAACAAAGAGCAAAAAAAAATTGACCATTGTGATTTGCAACAGGAATACCAAGCATTATGATTACCCTGCTCTAGAAAATAATAACAACAGACAGAATCCATAAAAAGAAAAGCCAAGAGAGAGCTGGTGAAAGAGCAACCAGGCTGCACCTTGATATGATGGTACAAAGAAACCATATCACAAAGCCACGCAGTGCTTCCATATTATGGTAGGCGTTCAAGATGGCACGAGAAAAATACTCGTAAAAAAAAATAGTCCTTTGCTCAGTCTCCCAAGTACAAAGTGAATTTCCCAAGTTACGTTCTAACTTACAAGTTGGATCTTAACCCTCTTAAAGCATAGATGAGTTCCTTATGGAATAATTCAAATGTAAATGCCTCAGCTAAGATGCCTATTGATGAAACCTTATGCATTCCAATAAAGAACCTTGTAAGCTTTCAAACTTTACAAATAGGTCTCTCCGTATAATATTTTAAAGAAAAAAACCTGCTTTAATACTCTAGACATTTGAGCACGATAATACATTGCCTCCATCTGTTTAAAAATTACATTTTACTTACGGAGCCAATATCAAATTCATATTTTGATGAAAAGCTTAAAATATGTCTGACTTCTTCTTTTTCGCCTTCTTTCTTTTTCCCCTTTCTTCTCCTTTTGCTTCTTTCTCCTCTCTCTCTTCATCTCTTTTCTCTCCCTAAACATCTCCTCTCTTCTCTCTTCTCTTTTCTCTCTTTAAAGAAGTCATCCCTTCTCTCTCTTCTAAACAATTTCTCAATAATAGAAAAAATATATTGAAACTCTCTCTTTCATAGGGCAATATAGATCCAAGATTGAAATTCCCAATTCAAATATTGCTACCTTAATTCATTTTTTGTTGGAAAAAAAAGAAGATGCATAAATTATGAAAGTACTTTGGATATTAAATCAATTTTAAAGATATTTTTTAAAAAAATTTGAAATTTTTCATTGGTTAAGTTCACTTGCACCTCACTTGTAAAGTATTATCAACTATATAAATAGTGGAATGGAATGTAAAGTGTTGCTTTTGAAAATAGTGACAAAATAGTATAGTCATGTTCAAATGTGAGGAGGGTTCCAACTTTAAACAAAAGGCAAATTTCAGGACCATTGATGACATCGACTATAAGAAGAGCTATTCATGAATCCAACTAGAATATTGCCACTCCATATTTGAGAATAGCACTCGCTCAATGGTGCCATTACAAGTATAATTAATGGCACTACAGAGTGGAGTGCTATTATAGCAATGAGTAGCATCATCATCGCCAGCAGGAACAGTGGTCGTAACTAAGCTGAAACTCATTGACAATGCCATGAAAAACAAGGCTGAATCTCCAAATAAGAACCAGGCACCTATCAATCTAGGTTTTTTACCAGTCTTTCAAAACAAACAGCCAGAGTTATCCAGTTTACCAATATAACTCGGTGAGAAGCATGTTAACTCAGAGCTAGCAAGAATACTATCTGACCTAACTAAGATTCCAACTAGCCAAATGAAAACAAAGTTATTTTGTGCATTCTTAAAAAAAGGTTCTTTAGGTGCATTTCTTCTAGAGAATATAAATGTCTAATGCATGTACACCCAGCGGGCATGTTTCATTCGTTTTAGGCAAGGAGTTCATTACAGTCAGTGCACTACATATCGTCATCTAATGCTATGAAGAAAATTCCAGTGTAAAGGCTATACTGGACTATATAAGGATAAGCTTTGCAAAACCTTTCGACAAAACAAAGCAGAAAAGTTAAAATCGCTCAGCATACAGAAAGACATACTGCATATCCAGGGAGATCATATTTCTTTGAATCAACAAAAGCATGACCAACATACAGCAGACAAAACCAGGCAAAATTAGAGTCTGGCAGATTAAAATCAAGCTCTTGCTTATATTCTGAAACGCATGCATCAACATGCAAAGATAAAAATTCTGAAACGCATGCATCAACATGCAAAGTCAGCCAATCTTGCACTATCGTTTTTACAACAATTTACAAATGATTATGTCGTATATACCAGTCAAAAATCTGGGATTTAAAGGCCATTATCCAATCATGATCCCACCCCGAAGTCAGGTTCTTTGAGGTAAGACTGAAACAAACCTTCCACATCTTTTACATGAGGCGCTGCTCTCAAGGCTCAGACCAACACCATTACAGTAGCAAGCCCAAGAACTTTAGCATGCCACAAGAATGGCCCTATATATTTCAAACTTCTATAGAAAAATAGGTAGTAGAGGGGAATAAAAAAAAAGACCACGGTAACCATCAAAACAAAAGGTTCTCTACAAAATGTACCCCAAAACCCGATTCAGCATTTTCAGTCTGCACACTTGACCAAAACACAAGCCTCAAATACCTTCATTTCCATAAACATAGATACAGGCATTTACCACCTGAGAATTCCCTCAATTGGTAAAACACACCGAGTATAATAACAGCCAAAGAGAGCGATGCATAATCCAAGTTGACAATCAACACACAATAAACTTGCATCTCCACAATGAGAAATATTTTAAAAAATACAGATCCAGATCCAGCTAGTTTGGCGCATCCAAACTATAAAATTAAGCATAATTTATTACAACACAAAGGATTAAGAATCAATCTGATGACTTGACAGACCTTAGCGACCAGTGTCTATAGGTAGAATACAAGAAAAATAAAGTCAAGAGAAGAATGAGGCAGTATGAAACAATAGCAGTGACGCTCATTCGACTCGGAGCTTTCTTCTTTTTGCTCTGTTGTAAGAGATCTTGAGGTTTGATCCTTCCCATCTTCAACTCCCTATACTCCAAATCGCCACAGGTTGGTTTTGTATAAATTTACTGAAAATAAGCAGACTATAGATAAATATTTTCCTTATAAAAAAAAGGCAAATATTTAACTTAGATTTTAAAATTGAAACAATTTTCTTCTTCTTTTTCATCATGGATTGGTCAACAGCAACTACGATCTAAACAGATTCATACTATTTTATTTTTATTTTATTTTGCAATAAAAGATTGAAACCATTATGAAAATAATTTAATAAAAAAAATTGAATAGATAGAGAGAGAGAGGCGGTACCTGTTTGAGAGGTGAATTCTCTCTGCTTCGAAAAGATGCTCGATTTGGTTTTGAAGTTTTGTTTCAAAGTCTCGGAATTTATGTGAGCCACCAGGCAATGCAAGAGAGGCTCTGATTGGGCCAAACTAGGACATGGGCCTGGTTTAATTAATTGTACATGAGCCCAGAATATTGATCTGTGGTGCGTGACTTTCGAGTTTGGTCTTGTGGCTCTGGTATCGTTTGTGTTGTGTTTTTTAAAAATTTAAATAAAAAGTTTTTTTTTTAATTTAAATTTTTTTATATATCTTAAATTATTTTAATATATTATAGTACAAAAAAACATTTTAAAAAACAATAACAACTCCACGCACTCCCTGACAAACTCAAATCTTACTCAAACTCTATAGGGCCTCACGGATTTCTCGCTATGAAGCTGCAAGATGTTGCAGTATCATACATGGTGAGTAAATTAAAAGAGTTGCTAGTATAAGTTTTGGAAGTTTGCCAGGCTATTTGAACATATACATTCATGTTTGCTACTTGGTTTAAGCGGAGACTATGAAAGAATGGTTTCTGATAAAAGTAAAAATACATCACAACAATTTTTTTTTATTTTTTTATTTTTAATAGCAGCACACACATAAAAACAAAACAAAAATATTTTTTAAAATATTTTTATTAAAAAATATATTAAAATAATACATTTTTTATTTTAAATATCAACATATGAAAATGATTCAAAAATAAATAAATAAATAAATTTTATTTCCAAACGGGCGAGGCGTAATTGCATTGCAGAAACTGAACTGGAATCAATACTTCACAGCTGGCGTGCAGTGGACACCGATCAAAACAAAACAAAATAACAATAATAAATTACCAACACTTGCGCCCACTCTCATGTTACAAGATGCACCTCAAATACTTGTTTTGCCGGGGTGAAGTATTGTTGCTCCTCTCTTCCTTTTCCTTTCATCAACATTGATGAAAACAACACCATGATGACCAGTATGTTACTCCAGTAAAATTCTCTGTGTTACCTATAGTTAAGCTAGAGAGCAAGGATAAAGCACCTTTATGGATATGAAAAACCCACCGGCGCAACCATCTCACAAGAATACCACATCTTCTTCTTCTTGTTCCAGGACTAAAGTGGCAAGGGCGAGTCTATATGCAGAAGATCTCAGGTTCCTAACAAGGACATATATTTCCTTCCTCCTTTGCTTCACAGGCATCCCACTCCACTGCTCCTCCCTAAGCTGAGCTAGCAAAACTGCCTCACAAAAAGCCTCAGCCACTAGCTTCTTGCTGCAAGCAAGGTACAAATCTGAGTTAACCACCACAGACAAAACTGCACATTTCATTGGAAGAGAAATGTCAATATATGTGCTGCACAAGAGCTTATCATACTAACCTCCCTCGAACAAATCCAGCAGTGACAAAACCAATAGGCCATCTATGAGATTCTCTTACCACAGGGTCCTGCGGTATCCAGAGTTCCCACTCACTAGAAGGTTGCTCTTTGAAATATGAACCCACAGATGACTGGGAAATTTGAAGTCCACCTTCATTATTTTCTGATCTGCAGCATACAACAGAAGTGGATGATATTAGCTCACAAGTGTGATGGACCTTAAGAAATGCCAAACAAGGACTCGTGTTATTTCTCAAGAATTATATCCTTCATAAACCATACTGGAGTCAACTTGCTCCATTGGTTCAACATAGATACTAATAAATATTCTTGAAGCTTCACAAATATCTTTATATCATCTTTTCCAATTATAAATCCAACAGTTGTGAGTACAAAGCTCAAAGAATGATGATGAAATTGTTGATGTCAAAGAGAGCAAAGCAGTTATCATCAGTGAGAAAAGGGAAAAGACGAGAAAAGTTTTGTTAAAATACCTAGAAATCCACATGGATAAATCACTTGGACCGGGAGCGCAAACAACTGCTCCTTCTTCAAAAAAACCTTCCTTGTATGCATGTAGAAGAACTCTAATGAAACACAATCTACGATTAGAAGTGATTTGGTGGGCACTACATTGACCTTTACTGAGGATGCTTTCATCCTTCATAAGCTCTGAAAGCCTTGTCTTCTTATTTGGAATGTGAGGAAACAAAAGCAAATGACTGGCATGGATTTCACTCAAGAAATCAATCAGTATACTGGATGTCCGTCCTACAAATCCATCAAATGAATTACAATGACCAGTGGCTGCTGTTTTTGCACAATCCCCATCTTCTGAGCTCAATAATGAATTGTCATCAATGTTATCTTTTCGACCAGAAATTTGAGGATCTTGAACTATAGCAGATCCTTTATCAAGAGCAAGACGGACACTATTCCATGGGAAAGGCATGGGAACTTTCAGAGGTCTTACAGAAGGAGGTAGTTGTTCCACTTTGTGGTCAAGGGCAGCACTTTCGTTCACCATAAAAGATAAGTGCGCATTACAATCAGGAAAATCAGAAGGAAATTGTGGCAGCCCAACCTGCAAAGGCTAGAAAATTAGCATGCATGATTTTGCAACATTGTATGGAAAACTGTACTGTTGTCAACTATGCATACTTCACAAGCAATCCATCGCTTTTCTCTCAGACCTATTGCATGTGCTCCTTTGGAGACGAAAGGAATCCAGAAGACCCTAACCCAGCTTAAGGGGAGTATAACAGACCATCTGAAAGAAAAGGAAGTGCTTATCAGATTCTAATAAGGTCTTAAAGCCCATTCACATAAAAAGGCCATGACAGCATACATTTAGAGATGGCAAAGGTACAAAGGCAATGAGCAAGTAAATCTTATATATTCAGATGTAATTAATGGCAGAGCAGAGAATAATTTTTTTTTAATGAAGAGAGCAAGTTCTAAATTGCTTGATCTGAATGGTGTAATTAAGCTATCATAAACCACTTCACAATTTAATCCTGTGTAAAATATTTGCAATTCATTCCAAACTCTCTTGTCAAAAGTGATTCTGATTTGGCCCATGAAGGCATAACAAGGTAAAACTTGAACTACTTTAGACCTGGGCTTTGGTTCAGGGGGCAAAGAGTTGGGCAGGGATAGGAATAAGCTCCTGCAGGTTCAAAGTGTGAATTGATGATAAAATAAATGAACTCATTGAATAGGGTCAGCCAAGCAGACTCGATGGAATCCATTATAATTAATGGCAATATCAAGGGCGATTTTCTCTATGTATGCATGGGATTTTTTCAGTGCACAGCTTTAGGGCTTTAAAATTGTCCCAAAATATAACCAAGATGGGAAAAAGGAGCAAGGAAAAATAAGGGACGGGTTGGGACTCCATTTGGGGGCGGTGGGGTTGTTGTGAATTTAATTCCTTAATTCATGACTACTCCGGCACAACAATAACATCGGAATAAAAATTTAAAAAGACAGCTACCACCAAAAACTTCTCATCATCTTAAGCATTTCTTCATTCTGCTTTATTCTTAAAAACAAGTGAGCAATGAGTTCACGGTTTCACATATGAAGGAATTGGACAGTGTTTCTTCCTACTCTTGTGCAGGGTGAGAAAAAATTTGTTTACTGAAAGAAAAAGAAACATTGTGACAGTAAAGGCAGGTCCTGATCATGCAATTTGATTCTTACTTGCAGGTTACATCTATTAGCTATTCTTAGCTGCAGGTTACATCTATTAGCTCACAAGATACCACTTAGAAGGTATCCATATTTGGGGAAAAATACCAAGGTAAAAAAGCGGTACATGAATATGTCCAACCTAGGTTTCAAGGCATAAACTGCAGCAATTAACATAATTGGAGCTATGCCAAATGGAAGAATGAACCTGGAAAGTGGAATTACCGCATCAGTGAGTCCATTCCGTTACTGTTTGTAAGAAGCAGAATAGGGCAAGATGTTGAACCCTGCACCTTAGTTGAAGTATTCGGTGTCCTTGATTTACAACCATCAAGGCAGATAAAATCCAAACGCAAATGATGCCTTTCCCAGCAAAGAACATTCTCTTCCACTGGGGGAGTTACTCTGCTGCTTGCATCCCACAAACTCCTATTGTCAGGGACACTGCTACTCCTTTCAGGTTCTGAAAGCAATGAGTGAGGATGTTTTTCACCATTTCCAAAATTTACAGTTAAGGCATCATGCTCTGTTGCTTGATCTTCTGGAAAATTATTGAGTACACTAGTAGGGGTTGGCTTGGGAATGTCAGCAATATTTACAGGCAGTGAACGAGGATCCTTGACAGCAAGAGATAAAACTGAACAAGGAGAAAAGTTCTTGCTTTGAAATATAGATTTCTTCAACTCAGAGTCACCATCAACTTCTAAAACAGAGCAATTCCTCAATTGCCAAGAATTATCTGAATTACTGCACACGATAAGCACCTTTAGCCATTTTTTACTTTTTATCTTGATTCAAAATAATCTAATTGTACTTTTGAGTTGCTCACCAAGAAAAAGGATGTAATGTCTTTTGTAAAAGTTCCGATGCCTGTGATCCCATTACTTCTAACTTTGCAAGCTGGCCTTCAAGTGACAAACAATTGATCAAAATGCCACTCTCATTCATCTGTAGAAAAAAAAAAAAAAAACAGGAAGTTTAGAAGTTAGCATATTAAGAGCACATTAACAAAGCCTTTTTTGTACAGAACCTTATATTCTTCATCCACTAAATGTTTAGAATGATAAGCTGCATCCCAAAGAAACATAGTTTTACAGTTTAATATATAAATTAAATAAAAAAAAGACAAACAGACAATTTTTACCAAAAATCAGTGAGCTCAAAGCAAAAAGTGTTCCTAAAAACCTTTTGAGGAAGGGTGGCAAGCCACCAGATAGATCTATAATAGGTTTGGCCAGAATGTCACTAAAACATGCAATTTCCACATGAGAACAGAAGATTGACCATGTACCTGTTTCTGACAAGCGAATTTCAGAGCATCATATCCCTCGCTAAAAGCTGAAGCATGTATCCACACCCAAAGTTGACGATGGGAAGAACAAGCATCAGAGATTTGAGTTTCATTACATCCACCAGAACTATGTTCGTTATTGCCATTTTCTCTATTGCGAAGACAAGAAGGTCGCCACATATAGTTCACAGGAGCTATCGGCTGAGAAACAGGTGCTCCAGCATGATGCAGCTGAGAAAAAATCAAAGAGTTTATATATCCAAATACTTAAGCTATCCTTGTTTCACAGTGGTTTGCAATGGGCTAACCTACCATAGCAGTGCCATAGATAACACCGGTAAGAATAGACTTGGCAATATCGCGAGATTGAGCTGATGGAGAAGGCACTAGTACCATATTTAGAATTGAAACTAATGACTCCTGGACATAACACAACGTATCATCTCTATTTAGATTATGAATTCAACAATGGAGGAATAAAAAATGCGCCACAAAGCTTGATATAGACAATGCTTATTCTCTAACATGTAATATGGCAAATAAATAAAAATTATTTTGCTAACTTGACAGAAGAGTGAATGCCTGCCTCTGGACCCTCCAACTGGACAGCAGTATGGTAGCTTGCATCATGCACAACCGCTCCGTCTCTGTACCACTTCAATAGAGCCCTGGATCCCCTCCCTCTGCACCACACAAAATACATCATTAATTATTAACTAATTCCCAAAATAATCAGAATAAGTTAGCCTTACTTCCTAATTACCTGCCGTGCAAACCAAGAGGAAGGTGAAATCCCCAAAGCTTAGTCATTGTAAAACGTTTGGCATGCCAGACGTGAGTTCTCAATCTCCTGGTGCCATCGCCAGAAGTAGCAAAACCAGATTCTGGATTCTTTTTCAGCTCAATTCTCCTGCGAACTCGGCGAGGGACTTTCCTTGGCTCTTTATTTTCTGAAGCCGAAGACAGGTCATCATTGGCTTTACCGAGGAGGCCTAAATTACGTCTCTTTCGATTTCTCTTTTTCGCAGCTTGATTTTCATAAGCAGTGGTTCTTCTTCTCTTGTTTCTTTGAGACCGGAAATTGTTGTTTAGCCGGTTTGATACGATTGAGTGAAGACTCTCCAGTTCAGATGCCCGGGTTTCTGCAAATTTTTGAACATTGATTTTTCTAGGTGGAGCTGTTGATACTTTAGATTTTTTGCTTCCATCACCAGCCATTGCAGCCTGATTCCCAGCAAATAACCTATCTCTCTGCCTGCTACTGTAAGTTTTGGAATGATTATAATTTGGCTAGCTGTGATCTTTAGGGTTGGGTTAACCACTGGTGGTGTTATAGCGCGCGGCACCTGGACAAAACGAGGAGATGAGCAGAACAAGACGCCCCGTTAGTTTTCTGTTTAAATCTAAAACGCTACCGTTTACCTTTTTCTGTTTAAATCTTAAACGCCGCCGTCTGCACCGTTTCTCCCAGTGGGCAACTAGCTCTTTTAAGAGTGTATTCGGCAGCGTGTACTGTTGCATTTTGAAAAAAAATATATATATATATACACATGTAATCAGTTAAATAAAATATTTGTTAAATTTAAATTATGTTTGAAATTATTATTAAATAAAAAATAATTTAAATTATAATTATTAATTTTGACTCAATAATTGACTTAGCTAAAGAATCAAGTATTAGATTATACTAGCTGATCCAAGTTAATCTAAAAAAATTAAAAAAACTTGACTCAAGAGTTGACTTAGCTAAAAAATCAAGTATTAGATTATACTAGTTGATCCAAGTTAACTTAAAAAATTTAAAAAAATATTTGAGGTTTCAATATTTCACATGAAAAAAATATAAAACAATCCATGTGAATGAAAGTTATATGTGTTATAAATAATAAATTTTAAAAGATTATTTTAAAAAAAAATTATTCCACGTTGAAAATATATTTTTTTATTCTTTTAAGTTAAAGTATTTAAACTAAAAATATTTCTTATTATTGAAAAAATATAATTTTTTTCTTATAAATATAGAGTATATTTATTAATGGGCTTTTAATCTCATATTGAAAAAAAAAATTTCCAATGTTTATATAGTGAATTTTAATATGAGTTAGTAACCAATAAAGAAAAGGTGGTAGGCTCGTACATATAAGATTGGATTGAATAACATAAAAGTCTTTCTTTTAATTTTTCTTATGTGATTACCTTTTGGTGGTTTAGAAAATTTTATATTAGAGTTATAGTAGTCTCCAAAAAAAATATATGTATCATGGGCATCGCTTTTTTATCTTGCCAAAACAAATATGAATTTCATATCAAAGCAACATGCAACCATTATGTTTTGTATCGGTATGCCTTTTATAGTGATAAATAAAATTTGATTTTCTTGAGATGTGTAAACATGCATATGTATTCCGTCAATCACATCAAAATAATTCTACATGAAAAACAATAAATATCAAATTAAAAATAATTAATAACATTTTGAAAAATATTTATATTCAACACTAATGATTAAAAACGATATTTGTGTTACTGTGAAATGAGTATATATTTTGGATTCAGCGTAATTTCTCATGGAGTGTTTCTAAATTCTTTGTCTTTTAGTATTTTTACATCTATAACAATAAATATATTATTTTTAAGATTTCATTAAAATATTTACTGACAAACTTCCTAAACTTCCCTATTCAAAGCATCTATTATTATTGTATACAGAAATGTGGTCATCTTTTCAATAACATTCATCTTTCTTAAAGGTTATACTATGTTTTTAAATTATATTATAGGCTCGTTAATATTATTATATCTATTCTAACTATGTGAACACATTTTTTCCAATATCCTTTTAAAATTTCAATCAATCATATCATATGTGTGTTGAATGAAAACAATACATAGTTTTTTATATATATAATTAACATAATACGTGCTTAGAACTCTAATTATGCATACAAGTAGTTTTTAGGATCAAATTGTCACTTCGAGAACAATTCACCATCCTTACCATTATCATTGTTATTATTGTCGCCATTATTATAATCATCAACATCATTAAAACCACCACTATCATCACTGTCACCATAATTAACATGATCAACAACATGTTTCTTCACATCTTTATAATTGTTATCAAAGTCTTTTTTAAATATAGCATTAAACCATGTAACTTCTATATCTATAAAGCTAAATTAATAAATAAATATATAATGTATTGTTATGTTTTAATTAAAGTATCATACACTAACCACACATATATGAAGTTCATAAGAACTTATTAAACAATTAGTCAGAACAAAAATCTAATTTATTTGTAATTTTGAATATGGGCTTTTATATATAAATATTTCTAATATCAATAGTAGTTTATCAATATTTTGAAATTTTAAATATCATAATAAAATTATTATTTTTTTATATAGAATATAGCAAAAACTGAATGTTAAGACTCAAACAATAAAATATTAGGTGTAAGGTTCTATTAATAATTATTGTATAACAAGGCTAAATTAAACATACTTTAAATGACATCTTTTAATAGAAAACATAATGCAAAGAAAACAAAAATGACCTTGTATTAATGTTCATCCATTTAACCAATATTTCGTGATGCCATCATAATTTCAATGAGATTAGGAGATTAAATGGCCTTATATTAATGTTTATTTTTAAATGGATGATTTCAATGAGATTAGGAGATTAAATATAAAAAACATGTTAAATATTCCGCTAAACCAAATCATCTTTAACATAATTAGCGTCGTTAACAACTAAAATCAAATTAAATGCTTTTAGGAAGTGACCTTACTACCATAAATTCACATCATAATTTCTAAAACTAGATTAACATAAGATATAAAGGCAACTACCAACACTAGATAGAATTTAAATGACTCATTACAATAATTATAAGCAATTATAAACAAGACATGATATTTTACAATCATTCTCTATTTTATTGATCTTTAATCTTTTACCTCTTCCACAACAAGTAGTAGTAATCACATTAAAGTTAACTTGTTAAATCTATGATTTGGTTAATTAACTCAATTAGATTTATTCTTAAAAAAA
>NW_011499951.1:635999-704594 GCF_000495115.2 Populus euphratica
GAACCAAATTTGACACAAAAATAAAAAAAAAATAGAAAAACAATCATAAGGGATGAAATTAAAAAACATTTTCAATTAAGAAAAATGACAAGAATAACTAAAAATAACAATTAAAAAAATGAAGATCATAATTGATATAAAAATAAAATGTCAAAAGATGAAATTCAAAGACAAATTAATTCAATAAAGGATTAAAAATAAAAAAAAAACATTATAAGTAAAAGAACGAACACCAAATCTAATATAAAAACAAAGTATAAAGGGATGCAACTGAAAAAATAATTAACATACTAAATGATCCAAGAACAAATATATTGCAATTAATAAAACAAGGATCAAATCTGATATAAAAATAAAATATCAATTGATGAAATTGAAAAAATAAATTAACTCAATATCTAATTCAAGATCAAATACATTATAACCAAAAGAACGAGGACTTAATTTAACTTAACAAACAAATAACTAATTTTTTTTAATTTTTGTACAATGGCCAACATGTTTTTTTATATGAAGAAAGGGAAAAGAGGGAGAAAGGGAAAAACACATTATTAACGCCTTTCCATGCATGGCCTGTGAACACACTTTATTATCATAACAGGGGTGGTGAGGCACATTAAATGCTACCCCAAACGATGACATTTGATATTGTGTGAGCACTGTACGTGCCACCTGAAACGTGCGGCAGGGCCTGCTTGCTAGTACGTGCTATTCGAGTAACAACTTTCTAAATTTAAAATGAATTTATATATATTAAAATATCAAATTACCTCTAACCTCACATGATAATTACAAAAAAAAAAACCTAAAATGACCTTGCATCCATAGTAGAGAGAGTTTGTTTTTTTGGGACATTTAAGTAATTGACATGCACATAAAAATGAAAAAAATAATTCTAAAGCTCATACACCAAAGATAATTTTTTTAAGGGTTATTTCATAATTACATTGTAGAAAAAATATGAAATTACTAATTAACACCCTTCTTTAATGTAATTACTGATAAGCCCCGTGGAAAAGATCTATATATTCCCAAAGCCAACTTTGCCCACAAGAGCAAAATCAACCTTTTACTGTGGATTTGCATAGTAAAAAGTTGATGCTTTTTAATTATAGTTAATATAAAGGGAAAAATAGGAAAAACATTGTGGACTTGCATATTATTTTTTCTACATGGTTTAGATTATAAGTAATGCTGGTATTGGTCTGTGCTTCATAACGGGTAAATATCATTTTTTTTTAAATGTAAAAAAATATTAAAAGTATAAAGAATATTTTAAGTGTATTGGGTCTGACAACTATACGAGATCTAAGTGCCCTGATCAACGACCCTTGAGTTTGGCGATAATGCTAGACCCAAATGACTTGGATCTAGTGAGCATGCAAGAACCATGTCTGATTAGGTGATAATTAAAATGTTGAGACTTATAATTTTTTTTTATTTTTTATAAAAAAATATTTAAACTATTATTGAAGTATCCTAAACATAAATGTTATTCTTTCAATATAAATTCTATATTCTCTATTCTTTTCTCTCCTTTTTAACTATTTTTTTTAACTCAATGCCTGAGTATTGCATGATCCAAGTGTCTAGACATGGTAATCATGCCATACCCACGTGGCTTGAGTCTGAAAATGTAATAATTAAAATGTTGAGACTTACAATTTTTTTTATAAAAAAATATTTAAATTATCTTTGAAATATCCTAAAAGGAAATCCAAGTTCATAAATTATTTATAAATAACAAATCATCACAAAATCTAATATAACATTATAGATCTAAAAATTTCAAATCATATCTTCCTATTGAAATAGTTTATTTTTTATGTTTATGAATTTGTTATCCTTTTAATAGAAATTCTATCTTCTTTATTTTTTTTCTCTTTTTTTTTAATTATTTTTTCAACTCAACATATGGGTCTGGCATGACCCAAATGCCTGGGTCTTATAACCATGTTAGACCTAAGTGACTTGGATCTAAACAGGTGATAATTAAAAAAATATTGAGACCTATTTTTTTTTTAAATTTTGTATAGAAAATATTTAAATTATCCTTGAAGTATTCTTAATAGAAATCAAAGTTCATAAATTATTTATAAACAACAAATCATCATAAAAATCTAATTTAATGTTTTATATCTAAAAATTTAAATTATATCTTCTTATTGAAATAATTTAGCTTTTATATTTATGAATCTGTATTCCTTTGATAGAAATTCTATCTTCTCTTTTTTTTTTCTCTCTTTTTTGATCAAACTCAATGCAAAAAAACATTAATTTAATGCGTGATGCTTTGTGATTTTTCACCAATGACAACATTACTTTTTATATACACACACACATAACAATATTGGACTATGTATATTTAGTTTCATTATACATATTTTCATTTATAATGCATATAAAAATATTATTTTTTAAAATTTAAAATAAATTATTTAGAACTCAACATTAACCTTGATGCTTGGATTTAACATGGTTACTGTAAATCAATAAAACATTTCATTGTTAATTGTAATAATACTTTTACATAATATAAATAATATACTAAATAACTAAACTATATAGTAATATTGTTATACTTTGTTTCGATTATAAAAAATCTAAGAGGCTTTAAAAAATCAACAAAAAATATAAACACTAAAATTTGAAACTTCAAAAATAATAAATTAAACTCTTTATTAATTATTTATAGGTTATTTTTTGCTATTATCTTACCTTTTTTTTACTAGTTTAAACATATTTTCAAATAATTTTTTAGTTGTTGTCTAGAGCATTAATAATGTCTGATTCAATTCTTTACACAAATCATAAACTAATTTATTTATTTATAATCATGTGGTATATAATTTAATCTTATTCCTAATTTTTAATTAAGAGTGATTATAATTTTTATTATATATTTTAAACATCAAATAAATCAATTATTATTTGATAAAACAAAAAGGCTAATCCTATAAATATTCAAATTTATTTATTTATAAATAATTCTAAATATTTAGCTATTAGAGCTATGTATTTTGAATTTTGCAACAATACCAGATCCACGATAAACACACATCTAAATTTGATAACTATACCAGACTTAAATAATAGATTTGAGGTACCTGAATCTGACACATTTACTAGATTCAAAATAACTAAATTTAGAATAATTACCAAACTTAAGGCTTTTAAATTTTGAATAATTGCTAGACAATTAATACTCATTAACTAAAAGGACAAAGAAAAAATAATGTATGAGAAGAAAACAAAAACCAAAAAAAAAAGATAAAAAATTAAAATTAAAATTATTATTATAATTTACTAGTTTAAACAAAAATGAATAGTTTCAAATTATTTTTTAGTTGTTGTCTAGAGCATGATAATAATGTCTGATTCAATTCTTTACACAAATCATAAACTAATTTATTTATTTATTTATAATCATGTGGTATATAATTTAATCTCCTTCCTAATTTTTAAATAAGATTATAATTTTTATTATATATTTTAAACATCAAATAAATCAATTATTATTTGATAAAACAAAAAGGCTAATCCTATAAATATTCAAATTTATTTATTTATAAATAATTTTAAATATTTAGCTATTAGACCTATGTATTTTGAATTTTACAACAATACCAGATTCACGATAAACACACGGCTAAATTTAATAACTATACCAGACTTAAATAATAGACTTGAAGTACTTGAATCTGACACATTTGCTAGATTCAAAATGACTAAATTTAGAATAATTACCAAACTTAAGGTTTTTAAATTTTGAATAATTGCTAGACAATTAATACTCGTGAACTAAAAGGATAAAGAAAAAATAATGAATGAGAAGAAAAAAAAAAGATAAAATATTAAAATTAAAATTATTATTATAATTTACAGTGAAATATTTCTTAATCTAAAATGGTTTTTTGTATTATTTAATTTTTATTATATTTTATTATTTGAGGGGGACAAAATTATAGGCAAAACACAGTGCCCAGGCTCTGCTCCCACCCAAATCAAGCCCAAAACAGATGCCCAAACCGAAACCAAAACGGGATAAGCTCCCGTGTTTTATACTTTTATTTGGCCTGGCTAATTTATATAGCGTGCTCTAAAAATCTCAAAATCCATAAACCCTCACGTCGGAGGGATATAGTTACACTTACGCTCACAGTCGAAATTAATCCCACTAATTTAATCAATCACATGTGAAGTACCCCCCACCAGATCTGTTCTCTCAAATCATCGCTAAAAATGAAGATGATCGGAGACTTATTTCTCTGCTTATCGATCGCACTAATTTTCTCAATCTCAGCTGTTTCTGCTGATTTGATTAACGGTTGTGGCGGATTCGTCGAGGTGATTCCCTAAAACATCACTGTCTTTTTTCCTTCCTAACAAATTTAAAGAAATTAACTTAGCTTAATGAAATATCATTACGGATCTGAGTTAATGGAAACTGCAGGCCAGTTCTTCTCTGGTAAAGTCAAGGAATCCAAGCGCCACAAAATTGGATTATTCTGACATCACGGTAAGTTTTCATATTCAAATTATTTTCACTTATTTGTGTCAACAATTTATCTCATTTAATTTTTGTATCAATGTAAGGGCAGGTAGAGCTTCGTACTGTAGATGGATTGGTAAAGGAGAGAACACAGTGTGCACCCAATGGTTACTACTTCATTCCAGTCTATGACAAGGTAATAATTCGTTAAATCATTTCATTTCAGTTTTTTATTTAATAATGATTGATATTGTTTTCATCCTCCCATCCTTTTCGTTTTTTCTTATAAATGATCTGCAGGGCTCATTTGTTATTAAAATCAATGGACCGGAAGGATGGTCGTGGGACCCGGAAAAATTCCCGGTTGCCGTTGATGATATGGGCTGCAACCGCAATGAAGATATTAATTTTCGATTCACAGGGTATGTTTAGAAGAATAATGTTTGGATAATTTGAGCATAGTCTTGCATAATTCGCGAACTAAGTTAGTTGGTATTAGGACGATATACTTATCTTAAGCTTGTATACTGTAGATTGAGTTGAGTTCATGTTTTTACGTTACAGGTTCACTATATCTGGTAGAGTTGTGGGAGCAGTTGGTGGACAGAGCTGTTCTGCAAAGAATGGTGGTCCTTCGAATGTTAATGTTGAGCTTCTGTCTCCTAACGATGATCTCATTTATTCTATTGTAACCTCACCAGACGGGAGTTACTTGTTCAAAAATGTTATTCCAGGTATGGGGATTCCTTTTTCATTTTGTTTTCAAGGTTTATGTTAGTTTTATGCTTGTATTCCATACAAGAACACACACATTTATTTCAAACTCATCTGAACATTATTAAAACTTGCCAGCTATTTGCATGTATCACTATGAAAATGGAGAATGGTTGTCTTTAAGTCTACATCAATGAAACGAATGGTATGAATTGGTTATCATACATTGCACTAAATGTGGTGGCATAATATCCCCTGTTGGGATTCCACGTTTCTTCATATATTTACATTAACTGAAGTCTCTTTCTCATTATGTTATCTATCCACAAATATGTGGTGAACGGTGTCTTGCAACATCCATTTCCATTGTTTGGGGGTGAAAGGAGCTGAACCTGGGCAATCCCATCCCTCAGGGCATTAGTTTTAATTGTTCTACTGCTGGATCCATGCCTTGCTGAAATCTCAAAAAATCATTGTATCCGTGCAGGAAAATACAAAGTTCGTGCTTCACATCCTGATTTGAAAGTTGAAGTTAGAGGTTCCACAGAGGTCAGATATGCTGTCTGTCCTTTTCTCAGTTAGCTGCAATTTTGTCCTTGCATGCTGCTGTTTGCTTAATACTGCACTCCTTGCAGGTGGAATTGGGTTTTGAAAATGGCATAGTTGATGACATTTTCTTTGTCCCTGGATATGATCTTCATGGATTTGTGGTTGCTCAGGTAAAACCTTCTGTGAAGAATTTTTTTACTGTAGCTGCTTTATATATATATATATTTAAAAAAATTGTGTTGTCAACAACAACAACCAAATCTCATACTAAACCATTCGGAGTCAGCTACATGGATCCTTTTGAAACTTCTGTAAGATCATGCACCAAATCTGCCCCAATATTGAGAGATTTTAAATACTTTGATGCCACTTCCATCCATGTTAGCATAGGTTCCCCTCTTTCCTCTTTGCCCCCTACTAATGACAACTTATCATGTCTCTGAACCAGGGAATAAGCTGCCCTGTTTTGGACATTGCCAAACCTTCTAAGGCACCCATTGTGTGCTACACAGACCTTTCGGTGGATGTGTTCTTTTCTTTCATTTGCATTGTCTATCTACTGAAAAATCTATTGAATCTATAGATTCTTACTATTTTTTTCTTTTAAACTGGGTCTTGGAACAGCTTTCTTCTTTTAATTTCCTCTTTTTAGGGCAGACTATAATGCAAGATTTGAAGCTAAGAGTCACTATTCCACTTCTGACACAGAAAATTAATGTACAAGAATGCGCATTCATATATTAGACTATATATGCTGCCAGAGCTGGACATTATATCTCTAGTTTATGGCCCCAATATGCAGCATTTATCATCATGATAACTTTGTGCATGTTTACTATATTTTTCATAATTACAAAGCTTGTTTTCCTCTTTGGTAGGGAAATCCAGTTTTGGGAGTTAACATTTATCTATGTTCATGTACAGGAATGTGCATTCTTATTAGACTAA
The DNA here is from genome assembly GCF_000495115.2 of Populus euphratica. Lineage (NCBI taxonomy): Eukaryota > Viridiplantae > Streptophyta > Magnoliopsida > Malpighiales > Salicaceae > Populus > Populus euphratica. The sequence goes on from NW_011499951.1 coordinate 642,703, forward strand.
ATATGGGACCAGCGATGGACATTATGTTTCTAGTTTATGTTCCCTACAGTGCAATGTCTATCATCATGAGAACTTTGTGCGTCTTTACTATTTTTTTTTCACATACACATGTCCTGTTTTCCTCTTTGGTAGGGAAATCCAATTTTGGGAGTTCACATGTATCTGTATTCGGATGATGTTGAAAAAGTAGATTGTCCTCAAGGCTCTGGTGAGGATGTGGGGCAAAGAAAGCCTCTCTGTCATGCTGTAACCAATGCTGATGGAATGTTCAGATTTAAATCACTACCATGCGGTAACACCCTCTAAGACTTTTTTTCATCTTTTCACTCTTTCTTTATGCTTGTTCTGAATGTTATGAACATTTTGTGTTTAGTACTTAGCTGAACCTGATGCTAAACTAAATGATAGTCAATGAGTTTCATTAACTTTACATCATTTCAGTGTCTGCATGCTATTTTACAGTAGAAAACTGAACCAAGTTTACTACATTCTGTTAGATGTAATAGCATAAGCTTAACTTGTTGAACCCTACTGTAGCTTTGCATTTGTACGTTCTGCCCTGAAGTTACTATTTTTTGCATTTTCTGCTTAAATTGTCTTGGTTACCATCTTGTGTTCATCAAGTCTTGAAATGCTTATTTATGCATTATGTCCAAATTAATAAAAGGTGCTAATTTCATGCTTCTTGGCGATTGTTCTGCATTGTTGTGATCAATTTATTCAATGCTTTATAGGTCATTATGAGCTTGTTCCATCCTACAAGGGTGAGAATACGGTATTTGATGTTTCACCTCCTCTCATGTCGGTTTCTGTTGAGCATCAGCATGTAACAGTCCCCCGACAATTTCAGGTAGGACATATTGTAGTTCCCGTAATCAAATAGATAAACTTCTATTCCTTTGTTATCTTTGTCAACCATCTTTCTGGTGTCCTTTTTCTACTTTTTATCTTGAAAATCATTGAGCACTGCATTAATGTTACATGAATTGTTTTTCTAAGGAATAAAAAAATAATAGTTGTAAGCACTATAAGCCCGTGAGTCTATGCTGGTGTTGACTGCCCCCCATTAAGCAGCGTCAATGGAAAAAATATGTTCACAATTTATAATTGTATAAGGTTTTCTACATCAAACCAGCAATATTCATTTCCTATTGTGGATGATGAGATCAATTGCCCCATTTGTTGACTGTTTATGTTCAGATCTAATATCCATCTCAAAAGCTGTAACCCCTCACAGAAAAATAAAAAGATTGTAATTGTATAATCATCCTGATTTTGGTTGTATTGTCATCCTTAAGGTTAGAGCAACTTAATATCTTGAGGGCCAGTCTTAGTATACTTTTCCCTGGTGCCAATCATTTGGTTACTAGCCAGCTGACAGCTAAATAGAGAAGTGAAGAACTAGCATTATGATGTTCTATCTGGCTAGTGAGATTCTTTTCCTTAATGGCATTGGTGTACATTCTAACTTCATAGGCAACAACAGCTCTGTTTACAAGCTCTCTGAAGCATCTCAGGAGTCACATCATTGTCATCTTTCTCACATTCTCACTTCCATCTGTTGTCAGAAAGGTCTATTCAGCTATATCATCCTTTGAACTGTTGGTTTGTGCAGGTCACAGGATTTTCTGTGGGGGGTCGCATAGTTGATGGGAATGGCATGGGAGTTGAGGGTGTCAAAATCATTGTTGATGGTCATGAAAGGTCTGCAACTGATAAACAAGGCTATTACAAGCTTGACCAGGTATAGTCTTGTGCATGATCTCAACTTTAATAATTATATTTGTCATTCTTGATCATCTCAGTATTTTTAATGAGTTTTTTTTTTGAGTGAGTTCACCCTATATTCTGTTTTTTTTTTTCATTGGGTACATTTCATCTTGCTATTGCATCAGATGTCTTGTTTTATTCCTTTTCTTTTCAGCTGATCAAATAATATCTGCTGGCATCCTACTGTGTCTTACCAACCTTTGACAATCCTCTTGGAGCTCTATGAAGTGATTGACAGATACAATAAATTGTACAGTAGTCCTGGGCTTGAACTGACTGCGAGTACTAAGCCTGGAACTCTGTCAATTAGATACATGGTTGCTTTTTTCCTAATTCATGGGGACCACTTAAGAGCATATTTGTATAATTTCTTGATGGATATGCTTAGTTCGATTTCAAATTGTGGCAGCATGGTTAGGGGTTAAGTTTCATAGACTTCATATCATTGGCTATAGCCACTTCATAATTTTAGGAGTTGATAACATCTCTGTTTATTAAAGCAAACCATTTACTGTCCTGAAATCTATGGAGTCATTCCTTTTTACTCTTTATTTGTGGGGTGGGGGATATATTGTGATTCTCAGACTCTCAAAGAGTGAATTGATGATACTTGTTCAGCATAAAAAAAGAGCTGAAGTTTGTCCTTGTTAGAGTAAAATTTGCATAAGGATCCTTCCATCCATTGATCTCGGCCATGGTTTTCTAAACAAGAATATTTGCAAGCTTCTATTGTATGCTTTCAAAAATTTACTTATTTTTCTGTCAATCTCCTTCATCAGTCTCATGAATCTAGTACCTCTTAATTATTGATCATGTTAATTGCTGTTCCATTATCACCAATAAAGTATTTAAGCTTAAGCTAGGTAGGAGAACTTTTCGTGGTCATGCAAGTATGTAGTTTCTGACCTTGAAACATGACAGTTCCAAGCCAAAGTCTTAAAGGCAGGCACTTCATCTTTGCTAAATTACTTGTTTTTAGGTTACATCAAATCGTTATACGATAGAGGCCAAGAAGGAGCATTACAAGTTCAACAAGTTGAAGGAGTATATGGTAAAGTATAACAGGATATTTCTTTAGCATCTTGAATACTTTCCCTCTTTTTTAATGGATATAAGAGGTATACACTATAGGTTTAATTATTCTTTTAATTATGAGGCATCCACTTGACCGTTTCTACTTCTTTGATCAGGTTTTGCCAAATATGGCTTCAATTCCAGATATTACAGCAATCTCATATGATGTCTGTGGTGTAGTAAGCATGATTGGTTCTGGATACACGGCAAAGGTAATGCTTTTTTAATTAAAATATGATAGCATGGTAAAAGTGATTTTGCAGATTTACATTTTTTTCCCGTGGTTATTATAGAATTTGCACATTTACAATTTCAAACTTTGTTGTGTATGACTTCTAGGTAGCCTTGACCCATGGACCTGAGAATGTCAAACCTCAAGTCAAACAGACAGATGGAAATGGCAATTTCTGCTTTGAGGTATGCTTGAGGAAGTGCAATTTGGAAACACTTTTGATCGCAAAAAAAAATGATATTTCCCCCCTTATATTAGCTTATTGAACTGTACATTTTAAAAATACAAGCGTATATATCCTGCATGTTGCAGAAAAAATATGAATTTTGAATGAAGTTGAAGAAAATGTGTGGATAAAGAGAGAAAAAAGGCATATCTGATAATCAATTTAGGGTGGTGGGACCTCCTCAAATTTTCTTTTTTTCTTTTTGCTTTTTCATTATACAATCATTTTAAACCAGTGCTATTTTGCAGCATCACAAATATTCACAGAGACACATGTATATATATGCATTATGAAAACAATAATGGAATGCACCTTGATGAATAGATTTTTGTTTTAGGCAGTGCAAGCAAAGCAAGCCTTGTAAAATCTTTAAGAGTTGTGACTCAGTGAGTTATATAAACAGCTAGTTATATGAGGCATTATTTTAATGGATGACCTGGGATCTTTTTTTTTTTGGTTTTCTCAAGCTCTGGCTCATAGGTATCAGTTACCATGCTTCAAAATGTTCTAAAGAATTTAGTTATTAACATACGGGTGCAGGTAGATTTTTGCTATGTTGCGCAGAGTTTTTGAACTTGATGAACCATTGAGATATTTGTTGATGTGGAGAGTATGATTTGCATTGTATTTGAGAAATCTTAGATGCTTCTACTCCTATTTTTTTTTATAGTGTCAGAAAGGAACACAGGATAGATATCTTTTTACCTTTCATTGTTTTACACCACAAACATATGATTAAGAAATAAACCACTGTTAAATCAACAGTGTTGAAGTCACTGTTCTAAGAACAGTGTTATGGAATAAAATTTGAGTACATCTATTAAAATATTAATGAATTCTCCTTTAATTTTTTTTTTAATTTTTATAAAGAGCTTTTAGGTTCATGGAAATCCATGATCCTTCCTTTCTGTTTCCCAACATGTAGTCATTTATTATTCTATTTATTTTTGCTTGGTATTTTGTGAAACTTGTGTGTCAAAAGTACAGAACTCTTCTGGTCCTATGCCCTGATATGCTTCTGTTCAAGATTGATTATATAAGCAGCTGGCACTGGAATATGCAATTACTGCTCTTAAGTTGATCCATTCAATTATCTGTGTTTTATCTATGAGATCTTTGCTACAGCACTGTGAACTTATGAATATGTATTCTGGAGTGATTTTAAGTGCATGCCATGCAATTTTGATAACTTTTCTTCAAGATTTTATTAAGATGATCACATGGGATGCAAAAATTACCCTTGAGATGATTTAAGAATACTTTGCAAAACTCTATTGCTGTGGATTTCAACCATTTGTTTTCTTCCCTTTATTTTCATCAATCAAGCATTGATGCAGCTAGAACTAAATCTGATAAAGTCACATCTTTCTTCTTTATCATCATCTGTCAGGTTTCACCCGGTGAGTATCGCTTATCTGCTTTGGCTGTTACACCTGACAGTGCTCCTGGACTTCTGTTTTCGCCATCTTATGCTGATGTTATGGTGAAAAGTCCATTGCTGGATGTACAATTTACTCAGGTAACATGAAATGTTATATGAGAAAGAAATTATGTTTACCTTGTGATGACTTGTTGCAACTTCATTGTTATTGTGTCCAGATGACATATTGCAACTTTATTGTTATTGTGTCCATCCATTCTCAGAAGTTCAATTCCAAGACCATGATGTGTTTAGTCCCTTCCCACCACTGCTTTACACGTAGTTGTTAGATTGGACACAGGAACTGGTTTCAGTAGTAGTATCACATGATTTGAGATGGCAATCAATTTATTTCTATCAATTAGAGGAGAAATGTTATCCTTGGTCTGTGTTTTTGTTTTCTTTTCTTTTAGATCATGGAAATTGGCACAGATGATACCTTGGATTTCTAATAGTAATTGTGCATTCTTTGCTTGGTGAAAATACTTCTTACTGATGTTTATCTTCCTTTTCATGAAGGTTCTTGTCAATGTTCATGGTTCTGTTACTTGCAAGGAGAAGTGTGGTCCATCAGTTTCTGTCGCCCTTGTGAGATTGGCTGGTAAACATACAGAAGAAAGAAAGTCTGTTAGTTTGACAAATGATCGTGATGAATTTCTCTTTCAGAATGTTGCGCCTGGAAAATACAGGCTTGAGGTAAAGTGTGTTCAAGGAAACGTTTTTTATCTGAAAGATATAATTTTATTTTTACATGATCACTACACTCATTTAGTGATAAATTGCACTTGTACCCCTACCTTATTATTTTCTTTTCCCAAAGCCAGCTGATTGTAAGTGCTTTTTGTGTTTTTAATGAATGTGATTTCTTAGGTTAAACATGGTTCCTCAAAAGCTGTGCCCAATGAAGATAATTGGTGCTGGGAACAGAGATTCGTCAATGTGGATGTTGGTGCTGAGGATGTTGCAGGAATTGCTTTTGTTCAAAAAGGTTACTGGATAAATGTTATCTCAACCCATGAAGTGGATGCTTCCATGATTAAGCCAGATGGTTCGCCCATTGATTTGAAAATCAAGGTAGTTTTTCCCCTTAAAATGCGTGCTTGAAATTTGTTTGATTGCATCAGATGCCACACACAACTTCTGCTATATTGATATTTAATTGTAATGTGAACTGCAGAAAGGTTCACAGAATATATGCATGGAATCTCCTGGAGTACATGAGCTGCACTTTGTTAACTCCTGTATTTTCTTTGGGAGCTCGCCAATAAAAATTGATACATCAAACCTGCTGGTAAGCTATCAAACAGTGCCAGCTTTTGTTTCTCCTTTACCTTTTTTTTCTTGCATTTTCCACTTTCAAAAATCTCCTTTTTAGTTATTCCACTTTTATGTTTTTTGCCTGTAGCCTATCTATCTGAAAGGAGAGAAGTATCTTCTTAAAGGACAAATCAGTGTCGAGTTAGGCTCGGCTGATGGTGGATATGAATTACCTAATAATATCATTGTAGACATCCTTAATAGTGAGGGCAATCTTTTTGATGGTACCGCTGCCATCCTTGTATCACATGAAGATGATCAAACTGGATCTGCCTTGTTTGAGTACTCTGTGTGGGCTAATCTTGGAGAGAAACTTACCTTTGTTCCTCGGGACCCTAGGTATACAAATTATTTGTAATTGTTTTCCTTCTTTCCATTGTAATATCATGATATTCTCAGTGCTGGCAGGTGTTTGGTACAAGCTAGCATGTATTATCAGATTTCGCAGCTGGTCTTTTACAATATTTTACTTTTGTATTCTGGAAATCAGATTTGTTCTGTGTGAATTGGTTACTAAAATCTATACATTAATGTGAATTGCATTTCCTTTTTTACTCGTAGATATTTATACATAGTTGAGAGAAAAGTTTGCGAGCAATGCACCATGCTAGTTAAAGACAGAAGAGTTGCAATTTCTTTTTTTCATTCCTTCTGTGTCTATATGCATAAGCTCCCTTTCTCAATGATCTTGTTGAGTTTTGTTCATGTTAAATTGAAGGGGCTGCAGCTCATTTGTTATGTTTTCTCTTTTTGGTCTATTCTTAGAATTATACATAGTTTCCTTAATTTTTCTTCGTTCATGGTGTGCAATTTCATTTTTCTGGTTTCGTGTTTAAATGTCTAGAAATTCTGTTTCAACATCATAAATTTTACACCTTGGCATAACCATCCTATCAAAGTAGTTAACTTGAGCTTTGATGTCTTTCAGGAACAATGGAGAGAAGAAGATCTTGTTTTACCCCAGAGAACAAAATGTAATTATCAATAGTCTTTCGCCTTCTGAATTCTTCCTAAGATGCACGATTAAGTTTAATGCTTTAAATATTTTTCTTTGTTATCTTAGGTTTTGGTGGCAAATGATGGTTGCCAATCTCCAATCCCCCCATCATCTGGCCGAATGGGGCTCTACATAGAAGGATCAGTTTCTCCCCCTCTTTCTGGTGTTCACATAAAGATTATTGCTTCTGAAGACAGCAAAATTACTCCACTCAAGACAGATGAAATAGCATTTCAAACTGCTACAGGAGTGGATGGTTCTTTTCTTGGGGGGCCTCTATACGATGATATAACTTACAGAGTTGAGGCTTCAAAGGTATTGTTCTCTTACATAACGCAGCAAGTAAATTTAAGCACAAGGTTTCTACGTTTCTTTCCTGTTAGACGGGGATATATTTTTTTTTTTTTGCTTTTATATCTCAACTTATATTTCATATTTTATGTTATGTGATATTTCTCTCTATTCTTGCAGCCTGGCTATCATCTTAAACGTGTAGGGCCTCATTCCTTTTCTTGCCAGAAGCTAGGTCAAATTTCTGTACACATATACTCCAAAGATGATTCTAATGAACCCATTCCTTCTGTGCTATTGTCATTGAGCGGTGATGATGGTTATAGGAACAATTCAATATCCGGGGCTGGTGGGACTTTCCACTTTGATAACTTATTTCCTGGCACTTTCTATTTGCGTCCTCTACTGAAGGTAAATTACCGAGACCTCTTATGTTATCCATAACTTAACTCAACTAGGCTGCAATCTTATCTAGTTGAGATTGATTTCATTAATCCTCTTCCTTGCTTTAGGTATCATGCTCATATGATGTAATTGTTGATTTGAGCTAGCCATATACATTGCAACACTCCTTTACCAGTTCTAAAACCAGCTCAAGTTTGTTAACTATGTTTCTTCTGATGAGCATTCCCCCCCTCACGAAAAAAAGAAAACTCTCCTTCTCAAGTCACCAGTCAACATGCCTTGACACAGATGTTTAATTGGTTTGAATTTTATTTTGAAGCGAGGCTAAAAGTTCTTTCAAAGAGTGCAAACCTTGCTTATCCAGCTGAAGTTTCTGAAGCTCTCAGTTACTGTACGAAGCATTAATGCATATCATTAAGTTTTGAGCTCTCCAGCTTTGGATCAACATCATTGCACATGCTTTATTTTTTTCAAATCACTGTTTAAAATATTATCATGTCATGTTAGTCACCTTTGGCTTTGAACCTCTGCCAAGAGGGAATTACAGAATACCTAAACCCGCACAGATTATTTGCTTATCATCTCATCCAATGATTTGATGTTTTTGCAGGAGTATGCTTTCTCGCCATCAGCTCAAGTAATAGAACTTGGTTCTGGGGAGTCTAGAGAAGTCACTTTCCATGCCACCCGTGTTGCTTACAGGTCTTATACAGTCTTCATTTCCTGCTAGAGATTTCTGTTATTTCAGCAAATCAAGTAGATAATGCCATAATCAAATATATAACATATTTATTCCATTTCTACAGTACAAAATCACATTCCCAAGTCTTAAATCTCATTAAAAAAGAATTTTGAATCCTCCAATTTTTCCAAAGTTAAAATTTAATATTATTATGATACTAGTTTATAATTTCCTAGCATCATGTACTGCTCTGCTACACTTTCTACTTTATTTGCAAATATGCTGCATGAATTCTTTAAAATTGCTACATTTTCATTTGATCCCAATCTTACTGAAATTAAGATAATCTTTCCAATGTTTATATTTGGATATCTTACTTTACTGAAAGACTAATATGGGTTCTGCTCTTCACAGTGCAACAGGTACTGTCACACTATTGTCTGGCCAGCCAAAAGAAGGTGTCTCAGTTGAAGCTCGGTCGGTGTCAAAAGGTTACTATGAGGAGACAGTAACTGATTCGTCTGGAAGTTATAGGCTGAGAGGGCTTGTACCTGAGGCAACCTATGTAATTAAAGTAGTAAAAAAGGATGGCTTGGGTACCAATAGAATTGAGCGTGCATCACCTGAATCTGTTACTATTCAGGTTATGCTTTTTGGTGCTATTTTTTTTTCTTTTCCTTTTTGTTCCGGTGAAACAAGGAAAAAAAGCTTAGGTTTATTCTTAGATTAAAACCTACCCTTATTGGGATCTTAGCTTCATCTTATTGGGCTCCATGTTTAACACCCATGTATAATCTCTTTTTGCTGCAAATATGTGAAGTCTGATGCGTATCCATTGATTTTGTAGGTTGGATCAGGGGATATAAGGAATTTGGATTTTGTGGTCTTTGAACAACCAGAAGTGACCATTTTAAGTTGCCACGTGGAAGGACGGAGAATGAAAGAACCACAGTCACAGCTATTGGTTGAGATCAAGTCGGCAAGTGATTCATCCAAGACTGAGACTGTCTTTGAGCTCCCAGTGTCCAACTTCTTTCAGGTGAAGAATTTACCCAAGACTAAACACCTCCTGCAGCTTCGAACAAGTTTGCAGTCAAAAACCCACAGATTTGAGTCGGAGATTATTGAGGTTGACCTTGAGAGGACAGCCCAGATCCATGTGGGCCCACTGCGATATAGTTTTGAGGAGGATCACCAGAAACAGGTTTGTTTTACATTCATTCAACGAGAGTTCTCTAGAACTAATCTTACAACAGTTCTGAATAGTAGTGATCTAGAGATAACTCTCATTTTTTTTTTGTGGAGAGATTGTACAGACAAAATCAGTTTGATTAATTGGGACAATAGAGCTGTAGTGCAGTCGCTCCCAAAAAATTCAGTTGATTTGGTCTACACATACTGAGTCTATTGAACAATTTTCTGTTAGTCCATTGGTCGGCTCAATAATCATTGGAATAAAAAAAACACCTCTATTGGTGGCTATCCCTTCCAAAATCTACATGGGAATGTTCCTTAGAAAATAGTCTGATGGGTAGATTAGATTTGATATCATTAAATGATGACATAAGTCTTCCTCTCTATCTTTCTAATGTGACCTTTTCCTCTTCCATGGCTGCAGGAATTAACTCCAGCACCAGTGTTCCCTCTAATAGTTGGTGTTTCTGTAATTGCCCTTTTCATTAGTATGCCGAGGTAACCGTAATATAGTTACCCAAACAGAACACTTTTAAATGCTTCAAGACATGAAATATTCTAATGCATTTGGCTGAAACCTGACAATTGTTTTCTGAATGTTCTTAAAGATTGAAGGATCTGTATCAAGCCACTGTGGGAATACCGACACCAGGATTTATGACAATGGCTAAGAGGGAACCCCGAAAGCCAGCTGTGAGAAAGAAGGCATACTGAAGATCCCTTTTGTGCCTATGGAAAGCACGATGGTAGAGTTGAACTTGAGGCATTCTCAATTCGCCGTTTCAGGTTACGCTGAACACAGAGTTAACTTGTGTAAGAACACTAGCACTTATACAGACTGGAGTTTCTTTCTTTCTTTCAGAATCCCTAGAATGCAAGTTCTCTGATTTGTAGAAGCGAAAAAAAGCAGACCTAGTAACACACTTTAGTTATTTTTCCTCTTCTTTCTGTTCTTTCCATTTTTGTTTATGTTGTTGTATTTTGAATTAGCTTTCAGCAAATAGAACAATAATTCGAGTAGAATGCCACCAATTTTGTTTTTTTAATATAACGTTGCAGTAAATAATTTTACATGCATATGTAGTGAAGTGTGAAGACCAATGGTTCACGTACTGTTGTGTATGAGTTCTTTATAGCCATGAAAATGGTTGTGATATGTCTTGAACCAAAAAGAAACTGTATGGTTCTTTTAGCATGCCTAGCCATGCATTAGCAGCCTTTTTTAGGGGTCACATGATCACTCGTGGGACGTGGGTTGGAAAATTCTTTTCTGGTTAAGATGGCTACTTCTACATGGAAGGAGATGAGGTTTTGGTTTTTTTTAGTAGGTGTGCTTTCATTACACACATTGGAGATAATTAAGCTGTGTGAAAATTGAGGCCCGTTACTGTTTAAGCCCCTGCCTGTTAATATTTATATGTTGTCTATTATTATTATGCTCTTTCGGATGGTATTATTTCTTGGAAACGCAGTTCAAAACCCTGTTGGGTAAATTTATTTTAAAAAAAAAAAAATTGAATTGTTTAGATGTGTTTATAATAACATTGCTGGGTAAATTTTTTTTTTTTTTTAAATTTGAATTGTTTAGATGTGTTTATAATAACACTATTTTTTAAAAATGTATTATTTTAATGTATTTATAAAAAAAAAATATTTTAAAAAATAATTGTTATATTATAAAATTTGAGTTGAAATAGAGTTATTAGGTGTATGGTATTAGTTTTTTTGGTATTTTGCATCTGTTATAGTGTTTTAAAAGTATTTTTTATTTGAAAATATATTGAAATAATATTTTATGTATTTTTTAAAATTTATTTTTAATATCATAAGTCAAAAAAAAATTAAAATAAAAAAAATATTAATTTAAAATAAAAAATAAAAAATAAAAATAAAAATAAAAATTATTTTTTAAAAAATATTCTTAAAATACAGAAGCTCTCATACTTTCTTTAATAGGGTGAAATAGAGTAGGCAATTTGGCTGAGTTATATTATAATTTTTCTTGTTTTTGTTTTAGTCAACATTTTACAAGATTGTGCCATTTCTGACGTCTTTTAAGATTTTTAAAGTCAAAAGCCTGCCCGTTGTCATTTCTTGGTAAATAAGCTGAAGACGACAGGCTTGTCGCTTATCTTGAAAGAAACTCAGAGCCATCCTCCGCGCTATTGAAAATGGGGAGGGGATACTTTAACGCATGAAGAGGTGAGTAAATTAATCAAATTATTTGAAATATTCATAAAAACCTAAATAGAAAGGTTAATTTTTTAGATAATATTGGTTAGAATTTTTTAAAATTAATTCAGTTCAATTTTTATTTTAGATTTTAAAAACTGAATTAAATTGAACCGAACCAAACAAAAAAAAATCATTATAAACTTGATTTTTGTATTAAATATATCCATTTTTTGCTCAAATTCTTCATAATTAAAATTAAGAAGGATAATATAAATTTTTATTTATCCAAAACATCTCTATGTAATGTTTTATGAAAATTTCATTTATGATTGGGGTGGAAAAAAAAAACTTTTCCACAATAAAACTCACTCAAAAAAATGTCATTTATATTTTAAGTAAGTAATTTTTTTTTTTTGAGTTTCATCATTACATAATTTAGTATTTTTTTTATTATTATATTTATAACTCATAACCTCTTATTTAGAACTTCTACTCTTTTATAAACTTGTTGTTTAAGTTTTTTTTTCATTGTTATATTTCCAATGATAATACAATTCATTAGAGGAGAGGTTTTTGTTTTTCTTACTAACATAGATAACTATATTTTTTTTGTTGTATCATTTCAATTTTTTTTTTGACAAATTAGACGGATACGAAAATGATAATCTTTCTTTTTTATCATTTGACTTATAAAACAAATTGTAACATTTTCTTTTTTAAAATATTTTTAGAGTGTGTTTGGTATTGCGGTAACTGATGTGATTGTGATTTGAAAAAAAATTATTTTTATAAAAAGTACTTTTAGTTGAGGTTGTTTAATATTTATATATATTTGGTTAAAATTATGATTAAAATTAAGGTTAAATAAAAAATAATTTAATGTGTTCGGTTAAGAATATTTTTTAAATTAAGGTTATAAAATAACAAATGAATAATGTTTAACACTAATTTTTTAAATAAAACATAATTAAAAATAAAAAATATTTATTTTTTATTTTGTTAGATCAAACCCGGTTCAATACATTTTTAACATTGAATCAGACAGGTCGAGCAGGAACACTCCATTGTTCATGGAAGAAAATCCATAAACAGTGGAGCATGCTTTACTGTTCATGAGTTTTCCAGTTCAAGAAGCAGTGAATTGTTGTTTCTTGCAAACTTGTCGCCATGCCACAATTAATGGTAGACTCCATCAATATAAATATATTATTAAAATATTATTAAATAATTACGTTGTTATGGTTGCTTCACTGTTTATGAGTTTTCAGCTCAAGCAGCAAATTGTTATTACTTACAAATTTGTAACCATAATTAATAATAAACCCACTAATATAAATTTATTATTAGAATATTATCAAATAGTTAAATTGCTGTGATTGCTTTAAACACAAAAGCAACCCAGCACACTCTTAAAATAATATGTTTTATATATTGAAATTCCATCTCACTAGTTACTTTAGCCTAAAATTATTTTTCAGCGGTGAATGCATAAATCATCTATTTATTTGATGTTTACACTCGTGAAATGGCCCCAGATGTTGACTATTTCTTGTAACCTCTCTTGTATTAATAAAAGCACGACTATCGTTTTCAATTCAATTATTAGTTGAATCCATTCCTATTTATTTGCAAGGAAAACTCAAATTTTTTTTATAATGTCTTGAAATATGGTATAAATTATATTTTAATTTTTTTAAAAAAATTAATTTTTTTATATGTTTGGAATCATTTTAATATTCTAATTTCAAAATTAATTTTTTTAAAATAAAAAAATATTATTTTAATATATTTCAATCCAAAAAATAATTAAAAAAGCAACTACAACTATACTCCCAAGCAATCTTATAATTTCTTTTCGTGCTTTATAATTTTAAACAGACTTCCAAACAATCTTGTAATTTCTTTTCGTGCTTTATAATTTTAAACAGAAATTACATGTAAATTAAATTGATTAACCCAATCCCTCCAAAATCCCTATTGACCAAAATTTCAAATTATAAATAGCTTACTCATTTTATTTTATTTCCCATGTAATTACATCTTACCATACATTAAACTCTTTAATTAATATAATGACACATGAATTTCGTATTAATTTAATAAATTTAAGTGTGGTCGAAATTCTCTATCCAAAAAATTGCTCTCTTTTCACTAAGTTTAACAAACACACATTACGTTCACAATATACACTCTAATCAATATTTTTGCATAAAGTTTTCCTCACCAATTCAAGTAAGAGTCTCAATCTTCCTTCGTCATGTGTAAGGGTTTGTTTGAAATCATAGTAGAGATAATAATGATAGTTTAAAATATATTTTTTATTTAATTTTTTTAACTTTAGTATATCAAAACAATATAAAAATAAAATATTATTTTATTAAAAAAATTTAAAATTTTAAAAAACCCTGTTAGAATCACCTTGAGTGCAAACAAAGGAATTCTCTCAAATTTTCCTATAAATCAAACATTACTCAATCCCTCTCTCTCCCATCACCATTAAAATGATTCCATCGTAATTCAACACAATGAATCTAAGTCAACCACATGCATTGAAATGAATCCTCTCCCCCCGTGATTCTCCATTTTTTGTTGACTCTTTAAGATAATATGGTCTCACCATATTTTATAATTATTATTTTTTATTAACTCAAGCTATAACATACAAATTTAATAACACCACACCAACACATTTGCTCTCTAATTAAAGATCTGTTTGATTCTGCATTTCAAACCAATTTTATTTTTATTTTTCTTTTTGGCCGAAAGGCCCTATTATGTTCCCCATGTCAAATTTTTCATGTTCCTTAAGAAGGGAAGGGAAAACTTCTTAAATTTTTCTTTCAATTTCTCTGTCTCCCACTTTTTCTTTGTTCAAACTAACACAACTCTATTTATAAAATCATCGTAATTCAATCAAACAACTCCACACCTTGGCCTCTCATCTTGGCCGAGTTATCCATCCATGGAGGGGGTAAGTTTTCTTTTTAATAATGTCATTAATCCTTTTCCCACGTCTTAAAACATGATCATACAAAATCAAGTAAAAATCAACACAAAATGCCCCCTTTTCTTAAGCAATGACTTCTTAGAGAAGCCATGCACGTATTTTTGTGGTCAATTTCTCTTTTATTGTACCTTTGTCCCAAGTTTTCTATAGTTTCAACTTGATCCCCACGAAATTTTTATGTTTTCCATTTTTCTAAATATTAATCCCTTTTTACTCGGGTGTGCAGTGTTTTCCCACGCCTCTTGGGTTTTTCGTTTTTTTAACCCCTAGCTCCCTTTTAAAATATGATCATTGGAAGCTGAAATCCAGTTAGGTTTATAAAAAATAAAATAAAAATTAAAACTTGGTTAATTTTAAATGTATTTGAAAGTGAGATTATGATTATTTTTTAAAATGTTTTTTATTCAGAAAAGTATCTTAATAATTATTTTTTATATTTTTTAAAATTAGTATATTAAAATGATTTGAAAACAAAATTTTTTTTAAACGCTGTCCCAAATACCCACTCAGTTATTCAGGTTAATTGAACCCAGTGTTAACTTTTTATTATCAAAATAATATTATTTTAATTTTAAAATTTGGTTAATTTAAAACGTATTTGAAAGTAAGATTATGATTATCTTTTAAAATATTTGTCATTTAAAAAAATATTATAATAATTTTTTAATTTTTTAAAAATTAATATATTAAAATAATTTAAAAACATTAAAAATATATTAATTCAAAATAAAAAATTTTAAATTTTTTTTTTAAATATTTTTCAAACACAGTCTCAAGCATCCTTTTGTTAATCAAGTTAATTGATCTAATGATCCGGTGTTAATTTTTTATTATCAAAATAATATTATTTTAATTTATAAAAAAGTTAAAATTAATTTAATAATCTCATGAACCAATTAAAATCTGAAATTCAAATTTTAAACCGGATCAAACACCTGACCGGTTTAAAAACACTGCCCACGGTACCATTGCCAGGTTGAGTTGACATCCTTGCAGTCCAATCCAATTCAAAAGGTTTCTTCTTATCCGAAAAATAGCTGCAGCAGTAACTTCCAAAGTATGACAAGGCTACTTTCGTAAATCAATCTACGAAAGGAGGTGACGTCCAGCACAGCTTCCTGTTTGGGTTGGGCAGCCCTTCATTTATTCGGTGAGTGACAAAAAAACACACCAACAATTCAATCTCCACCGTTTATTTCAGTTCAATCCACCGCCTCCTCCTCCTGGGTCCCACATATTTAGCGGCGGAGATTTAAGTTCAGATCTCCGGCAATTTAGACAACATCCCACCTAATCCTCACCAATTTGGGTAAAAGTCAAAAAGAAAAAAAGGCCAAGAAAATGACGACGGAATCCGTACTTATTACAAAACAAAAAAACCCTGTGAAGATTCCAATAGCGACCCCGAAAACCTGTGAAGTCTCAGCTGAATAACAGTGGAGTGGACGTGTTGTAATCTCTCTCCTGCTCTCTCTCTCTCTCTTATCTCTAAAATTTTCCCGTAAAACGCTTCACTTTCTCCCTCTAAAATCTTCTCCACAACCACAACCATGACCGCCGCTTCCCCTCCTCCCTCTCCTTCTCCTGCCCCTCCTCCCATCTAGCCTCAACCTCCCACACCCACCCGGTATCCCTTTCCAACCAACACGTAATATATACATACCTCTTCCTACTACCCAGCCGGTATCTATATCTAACCGAATTGAATGGCGTCAACGCCACCGCACTGTTCAATCACAGCAACGACTAAGCGTTATCAAAACCACCCCTATCCACACAGCCAGTTAAAAGACCACCGTCAAACCCACAACCAAAACCCCCACCAAAGATGGACTTCTAATCAAAGAGTCTCTCTTGCCAAACCTCCTCTTCCTCCCTCTTCTCGCAATGCACCAAAACCCGCCGCCGCCGCCACCACCACCACCACTCAACACCCCCAAATCCACCCCACCTTCCCTTCCTTTCAACCCCCCAAATCCGAACTTGTCTCCGATTTCCCGGGTCGCCGCTCCACCCGCTTCGTTTCCAAGCTCCACTTCGGGCGCCCCAGAACAACCATGGGCACTCGCCACACCTCAGTCGCCCAAGAAGCTCTCCAGAACGTAATTGAGTATGGGAAAGACGAGAGGGCCCTTGAAAATGTGCTGCTTAATTTCGAGTCTCGTCTTTCTGGGTCGGATGATTATGTTTTCTTGCTTCGGGAGCTTGGTAATCGAGGAGACTGTAAAAAGGCCATTTGTTGCTTTGAATTTGCAGTGAAAAGGGAGAGGAAGAAGAATGAACAAGGTAAGTTGGCGAGTGCCATGATTAGTACACTTGGTAGGTTAGGTAAAGTAGAGATGGCTAAGACCGTTTTTGAGGCTGCTCTTACTGAAGGCTATGGTAATACTGTTTATGCTTTCTCCGCTATAATTAGTGCTTATGGTAGAAGCGGTTATTGTAATGAGGCTATCAAGATTTTTTATTCGATGAAAGATTACGGATTGAAGCCCAATTTGGTTACTTATAATGCTGTTATTGATGCGTGTGGGAAAGGGGGTGTGGAGTTTAAGCGAGTATTGGAGATTTTCGACGAGATGTTGAGAAATGGAATGCAGCCAGATAGAATTACGTTCAACTCGCTTCTTGCTGTGTGTAGTAAAGGAGGGTTGTGGGAGGCGGCGAGGAGCTTGTCTTGTGAGATGGTGAATAGAGGGATTGATCAAGATATTTTTACTTATAATACGCTTCTGGATGCTGTTTGTAAAGGTGGGCAACTTGACATGGCTTTTGAGATCATGTCTGAGATGCCCGCCAAAAACATATTGCCTAATGTCGTGACTTATAGTACCATGATTGATGGATATGCTAAGGCTGGTAGATTAGATGATGCGCGCAATCTGTTCAACGAAATGAAGTTTCTGGGTATAAGTTTGGATAGAGTTTCTTATAATACCTTGCTTTCTATTTATGCTAAGCTTGGTAGGTTTGAGGAAGCTATGGATGTTTGCAGGGAGATGGAAAATTCTGGGATCAGGAAAGATGTTGTGACTTATAATGCACTTTTGGGTGGGTATGGGAAACAATACAAGTATGACGTGGTTAGAAACGTGTTTGAAGAGATGAAAGCCAGGCATGTATCACCTAATCTATTAACCTACTCAACTTTGATTGATGTGTATTCAAAAGGTGGTTTGTATAGGGAAGCAATGGATGTTTTTAGGGAGTTCAAGAAGGCTGGGTTGAAGGCTGATGTTGTTCTTTATAGTGCATTGATAGATGCCTTGTGCAAGAATGGGTTGGTGGAGTCTGCTGTGTCTTTGCTTGATGAGATGACCAAGGAGGGAATTAGGCCTAATGTGGTCACTTACAATTCCATTATAGATGCATTTGGCCGGTCAGCAACCACAGAATCTGTAGTTGTTGATGCTGGTCAGACCAGTGAGTTGCAGATTGAATCTCTATCTTCAAGTGCTGTTGAGAAAGCCACTAAAAGTCTGGTGGCTGACAGGGAGGACAACCAGATCATAAAGATTTTTGGGCAGCTTGCTGCTGAAAAGGCAGGTCAAGCAAAGAACAGTGGCGGGCAGGAAATGATGTGCATTTTGGGAGTCTTTCACAAGATGCACGAGCTGGAAATCAAGCCAAATGTGGTCACATTCTCAGCCATTTTGAATGCTTGCAGGTAATTTTTGTTGTGCTGTTATTTCCTTTTTATTTGTTTAACAAAATCGAGGATGTTGTCCTTTAAGGGATTTTTTTAATTAATGTGAACACAGCATGTTTTGAACCTGTCTCTTTGGGATAGCCACACATGAATGAGGATACTTAAAAGATGTTGAAATTTATCATTAGACAAAGGATAATTGTATATGCTGCTCATTCTACTATAACTGAAAAGGTAGGGTGTTGTTGACGAGGTAATTGAAAACTGCATGATCATACATGGATTGTGAAAAATCTCACAAGGCCCCCAGGATTGTGGAACATGTGTGCAATTTATTTTGCTCTTTGTTCATTCATACCTCAGTAATTGTTCATCTTCAGCAAAAATAGATCAAGCAGATGAGACTGTGCCAGTATTTCTTTCCAGTAAAGATTAGCAGAATTGCGAGTTTTCTGTTTTGGACTTCGATAAAATTCCTTGTCCTTCTTATGTGCTATTGTGATGTATTAGTTCAGTTTATTGTTCGATTTCAGGGTGAGAAAACATGTTTGTCCATGTTTGATCTTATACGTGCATGTTCATCCATGCAGGCATGTTTGCATGTATATATAAAAGAGATTCAGCTTCAAATAAAACATGGTTTAAATTCATTTTTATATTCTCTTGATACAGTCGTTGTAATTCCTTTGAAGAGGCTTCAATGTTATTGGAGGAGCTCCGGTTATTTGATAACCAGGTTTATGGCGTGGCCCATGGACTTCTTATGGGTTATAGATTGACACTCAAAATACTCTTATAAATTATACAAATCCTTATTGCCCACTTTGTTGTGAAACATGTATATCCTTATGGCAATCCCTCTTTGATGAAGTAAAATTGATGGACTCTTCGACAGCATCTGCCTTTTACAATGCCTTGACTGACATGTTATGGCACTTCGGTCAGGTCAGTTTGAGCCATAGCTATTACTGATTAAAAGTCTATATTTCGTGGTTACACATTTATATAACTGGATTAGTTCTGAATGCACAACACTATTTCTTTTCTCAGAAAAGGGGTGCACAACTGGTTGTGCTTGAAGGGAAACGTCGCCAAGTATGGGAGAATGTGTGGTCTGAGTCTTGCTTAGATTTGCATCTAATGTCTCTAACGATAATTCGTGACTCTTAAGTCGGTTCTTTCAATTGAGTCTTGCTTAGATTTGCATCTAATGTCTTCTGGGGCTGCTCGGGCAATGGTTCATGCATGGTTGCTGAATGTACGTGCTATTGTGTTTGAGGGTCATGAGGTTCCAAAATTATTGAGGTATGCCATTGTATGTAGTTGTATTTGTTAACCAATGCCATCTCTTTTATTCAACCATTTCTAGAGAAAGTTCTGAACCCATAGTTGTTTCAGCATTTTGACTGGATGGGGCAAACACAGCAAAGTAGTTGGTGACAGTACACTAAGGCGAGCTGTTGAGGCCCTTCTCATGGGCATGGGTGCACCCTTTAGGTCAGCCAAATGCAACTTAGGTCGACTTATATCAACAGGATCTGTTGTTGCTTCTTGGTTAAGAGAATCTGGAACGCTAAAAGTTCTTGTACTTCATGATGACAGAACGCATCAAGAAAATTTGAGGTTTGGTCAAATCTCTAATTTGCAAATGCTTCAATTGTAGCTAATTGGATCGTGTAGTGCATTTTCTATCCCCTTTGTAAGTTATTGAAATAGAGATACAGTTGCTTGTGTGTGTGTGTGTGTGTTGAATGGATGCGGAGCTAAACATCAGAAGTTTCTCAAGTCGCGTGGGAGAATGTGTTCATTTTGCCATTTTAAGTTCACAAAAAGAATGAGGCTTGAGGGTTATCATGTTTGATTTTTGTGACGGCCATGGACTGTAAAAAGAAAGTGACGTTTCTTTTCATTTATGTACATGATTGTAAGGCATATATGATAAAATCTCGAGTTGATATGATTTTACAAGTTAATATATATTTATAATGTTAAATCGGTATAAAAATCAGACCAAAATCATTTTTAGTCGGTAGAATTGTTTTGTTTTTGTTTTTACATTTTCAGTTGACATATAAAATTCTCACCAAACTCACCCTCTAGCCCTCTGCATCATAAGTCATACCCTAGAGTCTCTTTCTCTCTGTCATCCCAACAGCCACCTATATAAAACAAACCCAAAATTATATTGATCCACAAGCTGTCATCTCTTCCATGATGACCTAATGATTCATAGCCGCCACCAGCAGCAGCAACATACTCAGGGAAAGGAGGAAGGTTGGTATACTAATAAGGTTTGAATTTTTTTCAGTACCATGGAGATTGAAACTTCTACTTTTTTTTTCTTGTTTTGTTGAGATGTGTATATAATGGGTACTACCCATTGGGCAGCATTAATGGTAGTTTACTCAGGAATTGGATTTGGAAAGATGGTATACACTATACATAGTGCGTTTTGCAACATGAATATGATAGGAGGGGAATTTATATTTTTGTTTTTGAAAAATTATATTTTCTCAAGATTACTGATTCCTGCTAAAATTGTCATATTGAATGAATGAAATTGATTTTATTTGCATTCATTCATGGGTTTTGCTTGTAGATTATGTTTTAAATTAGTTAATTATTAGTTAATGAAAATTTATCGACATGAATAATTGTATTGTATTTTTAAGTTACTGAAACTATATATGAATTTTTATTTGAATCATATATTTTTAGGTGATTATACCATGTATGGAAAAAAAATTTCATTGTTATTCTATGATTTTATGATATGTTTTTACTATCCAAATTTATATTATATTTTTCATATCGTGTATAACCTTGAATAAATTGCATACTTGTGGGACAACAACAAAAATTTGTGAGCATATTGAATAAGTTATAGTAACAGCTAACTTATTGGTTCGCGCTATGCCATAAGTTACAATAAAATACAATTTTAGTATAAAAACATATATATTAGTAGTGGTAACATGTTTTCTAAAATAAATTGAATGATATCTTGATCTAATATTAAAATAGAAAAACATTTGATTCACTTCAATTAACCTGGGTTGATCAGTGAAACTTGTAGAGATAATTTAAAAAAAATACATATTAAAAAGTATAATTTTAAATTAATTCAATATTAGAGAGAAATGTATAAAAAGCAACATTTGATGAGAAATAGATAAAAAGCAACATTTGATTAAAAAATCAAAGTGAATTTGAGTTAACGAAGTAAACTCGCAATGAAAATTATATATATTATTGGATTTAATAAGTTTTTTACCTATAGATTATTTTTTTTTACATATAGATTATTTTTTATTTAATTATACAATAATAAAATGTATGATATTGTTTTTTTTTCAATATAAAACAAAAAAAATGTGATAGAAACATGAGACCGAGATAGCAAAAGTAGTAATTTTATTGGCAACAAATGGTGAAATTATATTATTTTATGTTTGAGTTTAATAAAAAAAGAGATCATTAATTAAAATAAAAAAGGTAAAATTGCACTATTTTTTTAAATTAAGGGATAAACAAATCATTAAAAAAATAGAAAAAAAAATAGCTTGAATATTGTAGATTAATTTGTTAAGTCTGCTACCTAAATAACAGACTCAATTGAATTTATTGATTTGTTTTATTATTTTTTTAAATTAAATATAAATTAACAAAAAAAACCAAAAAGATGTGAGTCTAGGTATTAAAAGAAGTAGCCCAAACGAGTGGGCCTTTTACCTCAGTTCACATGTCTTGGTTTGTCTTAGTTTTTTTAAAGGGATAGATGATTCACCATGGTTTTTTTTTTTTTAAAAAAGATAACAAATAACACGTTTTTTGCTTTCTACAGATTCTTCTAACTAGGGTCCGTCAGAAAATTATGAGTTAATTTTTTTCGATTAAAAACCAATCTTCAACTCAATTTTTACCCAAACACCCAAAAAATACCTCTTATTTTTTTTAAAGGGACAGACGATCCACCATGTTTTTTTATAGAATAACACGCTTTTTGCTCTCTATAGATTCCTATAACTAGGGTTTGTCAAAAAATCATGGGTTAATTTTTTTCGATTAAAAACCAATCTTCAACACAATATTTTCCCAAACACTTAAAAAATACCTAAAATATCTTGATAAATCTATTCATAACCACAAAAATCTAAAAACACAACTTAAAAAATCAAAATCAACTCAAAGCTAAAATTATTTCCATGGTCAAATCTACCGGCTTAGGCAATGAAAAGAACAAAAAAAACACCTAGACCAATTTTTCTTAATGAAATGGAATTAATTGACAAAAAAATGATTATTCTTGCTATAAGAATGGTTGATAACTATAAATTTTTATTTTCATATCAGAATCCAATGAATTTTTCTCTCATTTATAAAAATACTGAAAAATAAAAATAAAATTTTATACTAAAATTAAATTTCAGAAAACTAAAAGTACTTATTATCTAATAATTAAAAAAAAGAATTAAAATAAAATTTTCAGATCACAGCGAAAAAGTTCTATAATCTCAGTCAATATTGCCATTACGTTTTTGCCTCTTGATTTGCTTCATAAGGCTGTTGGTACAGAATCCAAGAAGTCTCTTCAAGGCTCGAGGAGTTGGAAGAATTGATAACGAGACCTATTTTTGTATTTTAGCACGAATATGCGGCCATGAGCGTGTTAAACTAGAACAATTAATAAAATGGAAGCCGTTTGGGCAAGGATTAAAGGCTCATCATACCTGCTGTCATACTGCAAACTTGATAATTGGTGAGCTGAGTGAAAAAAAGAAGCTACAAAACTAATTACGTAGTCATCATCTACAACAGAAAATAATTGCATGGATTTTGCTTTGTATTTGTGGTGGTATCTCATGTCATTATTACAAAATACTTGGTATATTGATTTAGTATCTAGTTAACTCAATTCTAAGATTTAACATAAAAATAAAATAAAAAATTTATCCTGTAAAAAATAAATCTAGATTGACTTATGACCTAGTTATTTTAAAATAAAATCTATTTAAAACTCTAGTTTTTAAATTTTTTAAAAAACTAAAACTTTTCTGACCAATAAAATTTAGTTTCTTGAATAAACAATAATAAATTTAGAATCAATGAAAATCTCAAATGTTTTTTTTTTCTTCTTCTTGAGAAGGTTAATGGCATAAACTTTAATTGAAAAAGGTTATTTGAAAGTAAAATTTTTATATATTTCTTTATAAAGGGATATAATCCATAGGGGTGTCTTACTATTTCTTGATTGATTGTTTGAGTTTGTTTTTCTTTGTTTTTTGGCATATCCATAAGTTTTTTATTTACATTCAAATCCTTTCAAAGATTTTTTTTTAGAATTAGCTTCATAGTTTGTTTTAATTAACTTATTATTGGGTTCTTGTCATATCAGATTCACATCTCGATGTGAGGTTGATACTCAAATTGTAATAATTAGTTTGGATTTTTTGTTTGACAAAAGATTATAAATATAGGGATTGAAGTTGACCTTGGGACAAATAAAAGAAGAAACACGAAAAAGAAAAAATGGTTGTTAGAGACACAATGAGGGTGTATAGACTACACATGTTGCCTTAGAAGATAAGTCAAATTGTTAAGAGAAAAAAAAGTTACGAAACTAATTACGTGGTCATCTACACCTGAAAATAATTGAATGACTATTGATTTTTTTTTAATTAACGTAGGTGTCCAGGTCAGCTTGCATACACCTCGACTAATCTCACAAGTTGTAAAGTTAACAGCCATATAAACCTCCAGTAGCCTTGAGGTTTGTAAACTCGAACTGGTGATCTTTAAAGAGCAAAGTTGGAGCCTAATTAGTTAAGCTACACCCCTCAGGATTAATGATTCCTTGTATGTATTAATGGTGGCTGCTTTGTGTCACTATTATATAACCTATATTGACTCAACAAATCAACTTGGTATTTGGTCAACTCGAGGCCTAAACATGTTTGGATTAAAAAAAAATGGGGCAAGTATTGACCCAGTAAAAAACCTAGAATGACCTGTGAATTAGTCAACCAAGGATAAAATTCGATCAAAACTCGAGATTTGGTTTTTTCAAAAAACTAAAACTCTTTTGACTTGTAAAATTTAGCTTCATTGCTACTTCCCTAATAACAACAATAATCGAATCAACAACATTATTAAAATTAATGAAAATTTCAATTGGTTTTTTTAATATAAACTTTTGTAACCATTTCATTAAAGGTCAAGTTAAAATCTTAACTAAGGTTAATGGCATAAACCTTAACTAATAAGGTTCTTTAAATGTAATGTAATATATATATAAAAGGACATAATCCATAAAGAAAAGGATTTATTGTTGTTTTTCTTTTGTATAGCCATAAATTTTTTCTTTTCACTTAAGTCCTTTCATTTTTTTTTAGTTGGCTTTATATTTTGCTAAAACTAACATATTATTGGGTTTTCACTATGCTAGATTAACATACCGGTGTTGGGTTGACGCTTGATTTACAAGAATTAGTTTGGATTTTTTTGTTTGACAAATGATTAGAAATATAAGGACTAAAATTGACATTGAGAGAAAGAAAAGAAGAGAAAAAATGGAAAAAGAGAAAATGGTTATTGGAGGCACAACAAGCATTTCTATGTTACATGCATTGCCTGAGGAGAAAATTCATGCCTTCAATAGAATAAAAACTCATGAAACTAAGTACATGGCCATTTACACTTGAAAAAGATTGAATGGCTATTGCTTCCATTTTTTTTATTAAGATAAGTGTCCGGGCCAACTTGCGTGTACCTCAATTAATCTCATGGGTCCTGAAGTTAACGACTATGTAAGCTTTCAATAGCTTTGAGTTTTGTGAGACTTGAACTAATTACCTTTGAGGAGCAAATTTAAAACTTGATCAATTGAGCTACATCCCTTATGGTTCCCAACCAATAGCTCATTGCTCTATAAAGAGGTGAGGCAAACAAATCTTTTCACTACTTTAGCTTTATTCCTAAAAATATTGGACTAGTTTTCGTAAAATTGCCTCTATTGGTGGACATGAATTCGAGAAGATGAAGGAAAAAGCCTATGACAGCTTCAAGTTGAACTTTGCAGTAAGTAGAGAGAAAATTAATGATAAAGGTGAAAAGATATATATTCAAATCTAAATGGCAAAATATGCAAAATAGCTATAGGAATTACTAAAGAAAGAAAACATTGGTTATAGATAGGTAACTTAAGTTGTTGTAATTTTTGCTTTTTTTTTTTTATGAAGGAAGGGCATATATTATTATGGAATTTGCTAAAAATTCTTTTTTTTTTTTTTTACGAAGGAAGGGCATATATTATTATGGAATTTGCAAACAAGATTTATTATTTGTTAAGAAATCATGGTATGTAAAATATATATGCATGAGTCAAATTCTATTATCTTTATTGAATGAATATTATAATTTCTTTAGAATTTGTTAGTTTCAAGCACACTTTATATTAGTTAGTTTAGGATGCCTATTTTTGGGGCACGATAAAATAATTACAATTACCTCTAGAAGTAAAGAACTTAAAACTTGCATTAATGTGATTTTGAGTCTTTTCAACTTATTTCTTTCATTAATATCAAGTAGAGTAAGGAATCTAGTCTTTTAACATGTGAAAAAAAATAATAAAAAGTTATTGGTGCATATAGCATATGAGCCAACAAGTTGGGGGTTCTTGTGCTCTTCGAGTAGTGTATGCAAGATCCTTTGAGAGCCAAACACTGTCTTCCATAATGGCGTTGGAAGAGTTACATCAAAATCTTCAAATGTAGGCAGTGGATTAAAATCCCATTTTTCTCTTTTCTCCTTGGCAGAACACAAAAGTGTCTTTTCATTTGTTTTTTATATCTAATTAATCATCATTTTTTATTCTATTTTGTTTTATTAATTTTTTTCTTCAATTTAATCTCTCATCATTTGGTTTCATTTATTTTTTATATCAAATTTTATTCTTATTTTTTAAATTGCTATTTATTTCTTTTTTCAAATTGAATTTTATTTTCAATATCATCCCTTAGCATTTGATTTTAATTTATTTTTATGTCAAATTTGGTTTCTTTTCTTTTCATTGGTATTTTTTAATCCTTTTTTAATTGTCATTTTTTATTTGCCAATTTCATCCCTCATCATTTTTATGGTTGATAATTTACTTCATTATTTTTTTAGGATTTGCCTACTATGGTGTAAGTCTCAAGGTCATGACAAAGGTAACATGTTTCAAATATTATCACGGGTTAACTTTAGTTTTTTTGTATATTCTTTTAAAATTTATTTTTTTTCCAATCTCATCCTTCAATGTTTGATTTTTAATGAGTTAATCTTTGAACTTTGTTTTTGTTTTCTTGTCTATGGTGTCATCCCAATTCTATGCTCTTGGTCACTGGGTTATTATGTTAACTGAATTGACTCAAATTATTTTTTTTTAGTTTTGCCATTTGATATCGGGTTGTTTAAAAATTAAGTTTCATTATTTTATTCAATTTGCTTTTGATGAGGCTATCCTAGTATCATGATTAGGTCATTAATTTGATATGCTAACCTAGATGAACTTGAGTTAGTTTTTTAGCTTATTTTGATAGTTTATATATATTGTCATTGCATTATTTTATTTGTGTTATTGAAATTATACAAGCATATTAAACCCGATCAATTTAATGATCCGAGTCTTGATTTGTTTGCTTCTTTGGAAACAAATGCATTACTTTAATTTCCTTTAATTACGGTAGAAAAAGTATAGGTTGGCTCATGGTGTAGCTTGGACTATCTATCTAGTAATGAGTCAATTCATGTTAACCTGTTTAAAAGTATTATCGGGTCATGAGACTAGAATAACCTAATAGAAAATGAACAAAACAAATCATGAAGTTTTAATTCTCAATCAACTCAATATTAAAGGATAAAATTAAAAAAAAAATTAATTAATAAAAAAATTGAGTCAACTAAGTAGACTAACCGAACTCGCAATTCATGTCATGAGAGTGAAATAACCAAATGAAAGACAAGTCTAGTATCAAAGGATAAAAAAACAATAACATTGATTCAAAAAAAAAAAATCAAAGAAGAAAAATCAAAACACTTCTGCAAATAATGTCAAAATAGGGTTTTCACTGTGGATTGCTATATAGAAAACCCTACATCTTTTAGTATATTGCCCTAGCTTTTTGACTTGCACTTCTTTGCAAAGTCGAATATTTCTCTTTCTTAAAAAAATATATACGCAGACTTTTACAACGTGTTTTTGTACATAAAAATGCCAAGAAAAAAATCTAAAAAGTTCATGCATATATTTAATTAAATAAATTGAGAACTATCTATACACCAAAAAAATATATCAAGCTCGATCCCTACTCAGTTAAAGTTAATAAGTTAAACCTATGATTCGGGTCGTGGACTCAATTGGGTCTAACAATTTATTTTTATAATTTTATATCTAAAATAAACACTTATAAAATAAAAAACCAACAGAATATTAAAGTGATTGAAAAAAAAAATCAAACTGAAACAACTTACCTTGCCCAAGTAATAATTAACCAAATATTAAGTGCTGAAACTAGAAAAAAATAAGCACAAAAAAAATACTATTATAATAGATAAAAAAGTAAAAAAAAAATAGGCCTTGTCTTTTGGGTTAAGAAGGCCTAGAGCCCCTGGGCCTTTTAAAAAGGCCATATGCACTGTCCTAAAGCAACCCACATGCCTGGATCTTATTTTTTAATTTTATTAAAGAGCATAAATGTTTTGTAAAACAATAGCAGGCGACATGTCACCTATTGCTACTACCATGCTTAATACAAATGATTAGACTCTCTCTTCCAAAACAACTTACTTTCCTCATCAAAATCGTTTTCATTGTTGTCATCATCGTCGTCGTCGTCATCGTCGTCATCATCGTCATATCATCGTCGTCGTCATCGTCGTCATCATCGTCATTATCATTATTTGTATTGTCATCATCACCAGCACCACTATCACTATTGCAGCCACTACCATAATTAATATAATCAATAACATGATTTATTATATTATCATAATTCCTATGAAATAGAGCATTAAGCCATTGTGCATTCAAATCTACAATGACAAATAATTTATTATATTTATGAGTAGAATAAATTATAAGAGATTATTTATTCCATTAACTTTTTTTAAAAAGCAAAATAATTGATAAGAAACTAATTTATGATTTATTAGAAAATTTTATTGATAATAATAGAACATAATTGTTTACTTATGTTATGAAGTTATGAGATATATTTTTTTAATAACTCCATAACTAAAAAAATTAAGATAATAGAGGGTTTGATAAAGAACTAAATATTTAACCAATAATAAAAATAGTAGTAACATATATAACTTTATATTACTTTCCTATAAGCATCAATGCTTGTTTGAAAATATATGTAATACACAATTAGTTTTTTATAAAATGTAATAAAATTGGTTGAAAATGATTTATTATGGTTGCCTAAGTTTCCCTGACAATATACTTTACACTGTTCTTGAATATTTTGAATTTTTTTCCCTGTTGGTTTATTTCCAATAATTTTACTTTTATGTTGTTTTTTGATTAAAATTTTTTATAAGTTTTATGACTAATACATAATGCACATAAGAGATAATCTCAACATTTATAGTGATGTTGTCGGCTTTGGTTCTTTGGATATGATCCAGCATGCTAGCTAACATTTTAATGAAAGCCACTTTAAACCTTTTTTCCTCAGCTCAAAACCTCAATTGCCTTTAAGCCATATATAAAATCTATAAATCTATATCGATAAGGGATTTAAAACTTGAAAGATGTTTTAATTACTGTGTAAATTTGTTGAACTAACTTACACATTAAATATTAAGTAAATAATAAAATTCATCATGTTTTAAACTATATAGACATTGTATTCTTTATCCAATCATCACAAAAAAACATCTAACTTGCTATATTTTAAATGCAAGGTACTTTAAACTTGTATTCATTAAAATATAATGTTTGGATCCACTAGTTACTTTCACTTGTAGTACAAATAAATGACCATCAATAAACAATCAGAAGTGATGCAGTAGACTTGCATTATTCAATAATTGTGATTATCACACCTTGGTTAACATTAGTCGAGATGAAATATATATCGTGGGGAAAAATAAACATGTCATCATAGAAAATTAAAGTCACCACTTGGTAAATTAAAGAAACTAGGGATCCTAAAATATGCATTGATTTCAGATATCTAAGTAAGGGGTTGATTATACTTAAAGGAAGAACAACATTACTCTTACAACATCTTTTCTCATGAAATGTTACTATTATTATGTGTTTTTTTTCTATATTTGTCTTTGTGATTTCCATTAATTATTCTAATTATTTTTTAGATTTTTTATTTATAATTTCTAATTATTTTGTGACAAACCTGACATCAGCCTTTAGACATGTTAGAAAATGATATTAGTCCCTAAAAATAGGAAACTCGTTAAAGATGTTGACGTTAAGTTTTAAAAATAGAATTTTTATTGAAATTCAAAACAATAGAGCATAACTCATATTTGATTTTAAAATTTAGACATTGATCTCTTTTTTAAAAAGAAGATGTATAAAAATAAATCTTATCCCTAAAAAAAAGGTTACATTGAGGTTGTTGAAAGAGTGAGTGTTAGACCCATATAGATGATAATAATTGGGCTTTGTAACCAAGGGTGGCAAAAATAAGGGCAAAAAATTGGGTTATAATAGTGATAAAAATTATAATTTAAAAAATAAAAAGTGTAACTTACTTGTTTGTATAGGTTTAAAAAGAATGTTATACAACAAACTTCAAACCAACTTCTAAATGGTTTACTTATGAATATGAAATTATAATTTTGAAAGTGACATTGCAACTACTTTTAAAACTCAAATTTATATACAAATCGATGCATGAGTAAATATAGTTGAATATTAGTTGTTGAAATTATCAAACTAACTTTTAAAGTTTACTATTTTTACCTAAAGGTCTTCTCGAATACTCCTCAAATGCAATAACACTAAAAATTCTACAGTTTTAATTATTAGAATGTTAGGTAATCAAGTTCTTATATACACACAATAATAAGATAATTACATTAATGTTACAACAATAACATTAAAAAAATTAAAATTGCAGTGCAGACAATGAAATATTGACTTAATTATAACAAAGAAAAATTAACTCAATAGCTACAATACATTTACAATGCAATGCGATCACTATGATCCATGCCATCCATGACTCTCTTATTATAAGTATACAGTAAACAACAACACTATGTTTTATTCAAAGTATTTTTTTTATAAAAGAATTAACATTAAGATATGGTTTATAAAGCATATCAAACATACATTAATACCTAATGTTATTAGCATAGTAAAGATATTGTAATCACTTATTGCACAAATAGATTATTCAAATATCACAGTTAGAACACATTGGACAAGCAAATGAGAAATTTATGTATATAGAAACAACTTATATTATATAATAAAAGTCAGTTCTAACATCATCTAAGAAAGATACAATGACATAAGTAAGTTAAAAAGACAAAACTGCACCTTTTGGTCTAACTCTTTGATTTTCATTCAAAAATTCATTTTAGTTAAGAGAACTTTTTATCAATATCTTCCTTTGATGCTTATATCTTCTTTTTGCTTCTTCTACAAATAAAATTAGAAGAAAAAAATGTGCAATTCACTATTAAAATGTACTTCATCCATGAAGTGAACCTCTTTCATCACCTCTTTGATGCTATACCCTTTTCTTATCCTTAAAAGTGGATGTGCAATCATTTTTTGTTGAAACGTTATCAACTAGTTGTTCCTAACATAAAAATAATTGTGCTTCCATTTCAAAACCCTTTATTTTCCACCTTGAGGTGTAAGATATTGTGTTTCTCTTCTCCTACCAATACTATGGTTGTTACGACTATTTGCAACATTAAAACAAGCTATCATGTTACTCACATCATCAATAAAATTAGAAATATTATTCTCCTCCAAATCACTACTTCTTTATCTAGATTGAGATCATTATTATTAGTGCTCCAAAATCCATCATCCCCATCATCTTAATCAGACAACATTCATTGAGAAGGAGCCCAAACAAAATGTTTAGCAGCCATAATGTTACTAAACATTATGTCATATTTTGCATACAATGATGACTTAATAATAACATACCTAAAATTTCTTGCTCTTATTTTTTAAGTAAGAAAAATTAAATATAATTAATGAAACTTAATGTATTAATGAAATACTTTAACACAACAAATGAAATTGAAAAGATGAAGTTACTAACAATTGACCTAGATTTTTCTTTTCCACCACTCATTAGTTGCAAAAATAGACTCTAAATTCTCTAATCCAAACTCTAGTTTTAGATATTAATTTTTTTCATATCCTCCAATACTTTTTTATTCCATCCCATTTTTTCTATATTTGTGATTCGGTGAAAGCATGCTCAGTCTACTTTTTAAAGGTAGTTATCATAAATTTTCATCCAACTTTGTCAACATAAGTATTTGGTATCATGCATTTCTTAATAGTTTTGATGCAAATATAATAGAAAATATGTAACATTTTTCTTCTAAGAAGCTTTATCTTGACTTCAAGAACCTTTCATTACTTTGTTTGATAAGCTACTTTTAAACATACAATTAAACATTTAATGTTGTAAGTGTAAACTAATCATTAAGTACAAGAGTAAACAATGTTTGATTGTATTGTATAATTTAGACTTTGTGAAGTACATATTACTATTGACAATAGTTTTGTTTTTGAATACAATGCTTAATAAAGAGAGAAATAATATGAATAAAAAAACTATTTATACAACAATGGAATAATAATGAATGTTGTGTTGGTTTACTTAATAATTTCAAAGTAAATAAAAAGTATTAAGAATTAAATAATGTATTATAGTAGCTTATTTTCTTCTTGATCCTAGTTTCATTAGTTTTTTACTTCATAATACAAGAATTCAATTCTTGTTAAATATAATTAAGGTTGTTAATAGAGAAGATGTAGTTCAATATTATCAAATCATTAAAAGACATAATAACATAATAAATAGAGGAAAGACTCACACAAATTAGTACAATAGATTGAAAAAATAGTAAACTAAAGACAACCAATTATATTGCAATCTAAGCCAAAAAAAGAGAGGAGAAACACTAGTAATGAACATATAGTTCCTCCAATGAGCATGAAATAAGCCTATAACAAGCAAGGGAATGTCATATGAAATTACCATTAGAAAAACATTTGAGATTGAAACAACCAATAACTACATCTAGCTTTAGCAAATAAAAAGAAAGAACATCATTATTAGAGAATGAGATCTAAGGTAAACCAGCCTAAAAACCTAAAGTAAACTAAGCAATCAAGAACACCATATGATTGAATTCATTAAAAAATATAACTATGAATTAAGGATCCATGAAGAAAAAAATTGATCATTTGTCTGACAATCCCTTATCTATTATTTCTTTTCACTATTTAGGCTCTTCTTCTTCTAATTTACCATAGAAAAAAATAAAGCAACTTTCGTTTATGCAATCATATAAATTAAAAGTTTAAAGGATAAATACAATGTAACCAATACACATGCATAAAAACCAAAAAATATAATAAATTTTTATTGTTGACTTTAAAGAGATAAAAAAAATGACAGATCTTTGATTTTTATTGTGAAGAAATTGTTAAGAAGAAGATGATAAGTTTAGCATGAGAAACAATAACTAAACATCTGAGATAAGTGAAATAAAAAAGGGAAATATTACTTCACAATATTTACTTACTAAGATCTATTGACATAAATGACAATGAAAATGATAGGTTTGTCTAACACAAGAGAAAAAAGAAAACAGAAGCAAATCTAATGGAAAAAAATGAGGGTAATTTGATCTAGTTTTTTAACAACAGCTCTTTCTCACTCTTTTTTTTTCTCTTTCCAAAGTTTTTGGTTGATAGAGAATAAACTGAGGTCTGGTTGTAAGATTTCATTCTACACATTAAAGAAGAAGAAACACGGCAGACATATTTTATAGCCTTAGGACTTCAAATAGATACAATAGAGAAAACGAGGGTTATTGGGAAGAATATAAGGATATTTGTTTTGTCTCCTATCACAATAGTTCTTTCACTCTTTTTTCCAAAAGTTGTTGGAGGAGAGAGGAGCAAATGAGGTATGACCTTAGAAAAAACTGAAGTAAGATACTTCATGTGAAACTGTGGTTAGACCTTAGTTTTTAATGGGTCATACACTCTAAAATTGTGTTTTAGTTGGAACCAAACAATTAATTTTGATGGTTTGAAGGAAACATACCAACTCTCGTACTATCAAACATAGTCTCTATATAACATTTGTAAACTAAATGGCCAATGAATATGGTACTAATTAAACAAATGATTTGTTAATATCAGGGAACTTAAGTTTACCTTTTCCTTTTGGTTTATAGATGAGAATGGGCTTACAAGTACGTGAGGTAAGGATACCCATAAGTTGAATTTTTTGATATTCATACCCTATTCATTATCTATTGAATAAAAAAATTAGATATTCATAAATTATCATTTGAGTTTTGAGTATCTATTATTTAACTATTATTTATGAATTAACAAAAAATAAAATGGTAAACACACATATGTGTATTCCCTATTCAATCAAATTGGTATTTATCAAGTTCAAATTAAATTTCCATTTATATTTACAAGATTGTACAACAAGGTGTTTTTTGAAAGACTATAATGAATTCATGGGATTAGACATTACTTCACTTTCACATAAATAATTCTATCAAATATAATGCTATTTGTTTTGGTTTTTTTTTCCATAGAGAATTCTAGAAACACGTTATTATATGTTTATTTCTTCATTAGAATCATATATATATATATATATATATATATATATATGAAAATTATAAACAATATATAGATAAACTCAATAATACAAGACTCATTTAAGTGAAACACACACACATATCAAACATAGAAAATTATAAACAATACATAGATAAATTCAATAATACAAGACCTATTTAAGTGAAACGCTAACTTGTAATTTACATATACCTATATGCATTTATGATATTGAATTTTAAATATAAAGAAGAGGGAGCGGCGGTGTATATGTATATATATAACTTCACTCTAAGAATTAAACTATTAACTAAGTTCTTCAATGATAAATTTATTTTAGTTTATTACAGTAAAAAGGCGTAAAATGCAATGATAAATATTTTTAAAGTTTTTCTAATAAAAGATTTCTTGCTATGGAAAACAATCAACATCTAAAATATGAAAGAAGCTAGAATTACTCTTTAAAAGAGGCAAACAACATTTTGAGCTAACTATTTACATAAAAATATATATACACAGTCAAATTCAACAATGAATATCAAGAATTAATACATAAACTAGAATGTAAAATAAATTGGAAACAAACGTGAAATTGAAATACGGGTATAACAATACGATAATCATAAGAAATTAAAATATAAAACTACTTTTAAAAGAAAACTTGAGATCTATAGTTAATATTACTAATGGAGTTAACTGTATAGTACCTATAGTTTGATTAAACTAATATTAATTCACGATTTCAATTTTTTTTTTAATTTAAATCCTGATATTTTAAATCTATATGCACTGGTTCTTTCATCAATTTCATACGCTTTTTTATTTTTTTTGTTTATTTTTAAAGAAGTAGATAAGAAAAAAAGAAAAGAAAATGGGAGTCTGTATGGGAGAAAACATGATTAGGAATATGATAATATGAATGATCAAAATTAGTTAATGTATAATTTAATTAAGGATAATCACATTGGTCAAGGTACAATTTAATTATTTCTTGATACTATTAAAATAAAACTAATTTAATTATAATAAATTACATAGACTAAGTTATAAATAACTTTTACTGATAACATTTCTTGTTTATTTCCTTAAATTTTTATTGTTTATAATAGAATATGAATTTTTAACAAGAAATTATATTCTCAATCAAACACAAAAAAATTTGCAAACATGGCACGAGACCTTCAAAATAGGAAATCCACGTTAATGGCAAAAATCTTTGATATTATATAGACAAATAAATACATAGGCACACACCGATATTGGTTGAATCTTTGACTTATTCGAGTTTTATTAATAAACAATCTCTCACGTTAATGGCAAAAATCTTTGATATCTATCTTCCCGCCGAGTCTTTCAACTTCAATTTTGGATAATATCTCCTGTGGTCGTTGCGTACTTCAAACGATATCGTCTCCTCGATAGATCCAGCTTCATGGATTGGATGGTACTCATCTGCGAAAACGAATTTCATATATAATCACACAAAACTCATATTCGCTCGCCGATCGGAGTGGATTTGGGACATAATAGCAATAGGGCATCAACCATTTGGAAAGAAACAAAATGAGAGCTGGGAACTAGTGAAGCATGGAGCTAAATGGGTTATAGGCAACGGACAGCATGGTTGGTTCTGTCATCCGTTCCAATCATGGTTTTGACCTAGCTCGTGTCCCTCCTAGAATGCTCATAGTAAATCACTAATTGTAAATCATCTCTACTTGGGATTTTCTGAAGGTTGCCGTAAATCAGCAATCCAAGAGAAATCAACTATAGATCTGCAACTTAATTCTCGATATAAACAGAGAAGAGGGACGGACGGACGGACAAATATCAGTACCAGAAATGGCAACCTTAGAAGAGAAGCAAGTGATGGTTGTTGGGATTGATGATAGCCAGCACAGTACATACGCTTTAGAGTGGACATTTGATCACTTCTTCACTCCCCCTCTGGCTTCCAATTCACTTTTCAAGGTCGTTGTTGTCCATGCCAAAACTTCCGCTACCTCCGTCGTCACCAGTCTTGCTGAACCTGGTACCTATTTGTTTTCCACTTCATTAATTCTGGAAATATTCTCAGCTTTCTCCTCTTCTCTTTCCACTTCTATAGTAGTGTCTAGCATCTGCGTCTTTTACTCGTTATTCTTTTCTTCTTCTTCGTTTTCATCGGACTTCAAGAAGATAGCTGCAAGAGACATCGAAAAGGCTAAAGAAATTTGCATCAGTAAATCGGTATTCGCAATCTCTTGTAATCAATTCATTCCTTAATTACTTAAAATCATTCATATAATTAATAAAATATTCAACGTTCTGTCTGATATATGCTAGACGCGTCGTCCTTGCAAAAGAAACAAAAACGAATTTGCAATCGTTATTTTTTATTGTTAAATTCTATGACTACATCCGATCTGATGGGGGGAATGCGTGTTTTGTTATTATGTCCTCGATCGTTCCTCTTGTAACCACTGTTAAAATCTTGGACGAAATTTAGTGTCCAAATCCACCGGACTCCTGTTAGATATCCATTAAATACTGTTGAAAGGCTCATAGGAAGCTCCACAACAGCTACTTCGCAGTTTACGCATGGTTGCATACTGTCCAAATCACTTAGTGATCTGCAGAAAGTTGTGCTCACAGGTTCTCACATTTCTCTTGCAGGGCAGTTTTTGGTAGCGTGAGTGCCTCCTGCGTTCATGATGCTCGCTGCACTGTGATGATAGTGAAGAGGCCTCAGATGCCTCGATTGCTTCTGAGTTGACAAATGTTATTGAAAACTATGTAATATATTCCTGTCGTCAGAAAAAAACATGATGGAATCTGCAGTCAGTTCCAGATCCGAGCAATTCTCATGCTGCATGGTATTGTGATAGGAGTCTTTTGTGTACACTAGTGCTAGAACTTGCTATGTATCCATGTTTCCTTGGAGACCACCATCTTCAAGTTCAATTGATAATTAAACAAGGAGAACACTCAAATCTTGATGGATAGTGACTTAAACAAGAATGAATCTCTCCATTCTTGCTTGAAGCTCATAAAAAGTTTAATTTTCTCTCAAAATGATCTCTAATATACGGTGGCTGCACACCCAAAATGACTGATCATCTCACTCTATTAACAAAAAACAAAAAACAAAAAACAAAAGTTGAATGTCAGTTTCACTGTTCATATGAACAGTGAAACACCAGCTATTGTCAACGAGTTATGCCTCCCTCAGCTAAACTAAACTAGCAGCCCACTGTCATAAAGTTAACCATTTATTCTTTTACTTCTAGAATATCCAAGACTAACCCGGTCCACCGCCACCCCTGCAAAAAACTAAGCACTGCGCCGCCACTGTACCCCTACAAAAAACCAAGCTTTCAACCCCGTATAATTGGTGATCCCTCTCGAGTCATCCTCCACATTAATCAATTACCACCTACCAATCATGTATTTTTATATATCAAAGCCCATGAGTCCTGTTTAAAAACTACACCTACAAGTCAAATAAACATAATGTAAGGTGTAATCTCACCTGGAACTTTACAGGTCTCTAATGCCAAACAGTTGTCCCCATAATTTTTTAGCAGTCCAATCCACAAAGATTAATCTGTTGTATACTATCAGCCTCGGAGGCGCTGCTACTTTCGCTAGTATATATAAGCCAAATTACTTTACCCTTCAGCACTGCTTTAAGAATTGCTGGTAAATTACTTCGCATGCATGTGCCATGCATACATAGATTTAATTCTCCTCTGGGTTTCTATTCGGACTTTACATTCTTTCAAACCAGGGGCGGACGTTTCGGTTTTCTATATTAAGATTTTATTAATATTTTTTAACTATTTCTATATAAAAATAAATTTTTAATTTTTAATTGAGTTATAATTTTTTTTGAAATTTGTATGAGCTTTTTAATATGATGCTTTACCATGGGTTAAAATTTAGAAATTTTTGAAAAAATTTAGAAATTTAATAAAAAATCATAATTTGATCAGTTTTACGTTATTAAGCATAATTTTCAATTTGAACATTAGATTGAGCTAAAATTAGATTGAGCTAAAATTTTACGAGGGATGTAATTTTCAATCTGAACATTAGATTGAGCTAAAATTTTACGAGGGATCTTGAAATATATTAAATAAAATCTAGTTAAAATTTTAGAATGAACAAAACTTGGTATTGCTAACAAAAAAAAACGTTAAATAAAAGCAAAACAACTCATTAAGGATAAAATAGCTATTTGCCATTAAACATAATAGAAAAAGAAAGAAAAGTAAAGGAAAACATAAAAAAAATCCAAAGAAAAAAAATAAGAAAAGTGACAGAATAACTTTATAAACTTACAAAGTTCAGCTTATAAAACACTAATCTAAGGAAGTATCAAGTGAAGGAAAGAGGAATTGAGAGGGAAAAAATTTAATTATTTTGTTTTCCAGTTTACATGAGATTATTTTTTATCCCGGTTGAGGGGTTGTTACAATATCAATTTAGATTCGATTATAAATAAATTATATTTCATAAAACATCAAAGGATGAATCTTCAATAGTAAGTTTATTTTTACTTTCATTTCAATTTTATGGATGAATCTTCAATAGTAAATTTATTTTTACTTTCATTTCAATTTTATGTATTTTTAAATTTATTTTTTAATATTCTGGGTAATATATTTGAATTAAAACTTTAATATTAATTTTACAAATTCATGTACATTAGTTAATAATTGATCTTAAAAAAATTATATATTATATATTTATTTAATAGCTTAGCACATGAAAAAATTCATGGTGCCACCCTTGCTTCAAACGTTTATGAATCTAACAACTATTTGAAAGCCATTGCCTGAATGGAACAAATTCTCTTTTGATGTTTATGTAAAAAGTTTTCTCAAATCTCACCATTTATATTTACAAAGAAGAAAATGAAAAGCAAAATAAAGAAGTAGCACACGTCCAATCTTCTGATTTGGACAGTATAGCCCTCTCGCTAAGTAGGTGTGCTTAAATCAACTTAATTTATGTAATTGTTAACTAAATATTAAGTTGGGAAAAGGCATCAATATAACAAAACTCACAATCCATTAATTCCAATTTTTTTATGCAATTAAAATAAGGGTCAACCAATCAACAAACTAAGCAAGCAATCATAATAAAGTATATAATCTTAATGTGTTTTGATTAAGAATGAAAAAGAAAATGCTTACTAAGATGGATTGTATTCTTACTATCACCATACAACACAAATTTCTTTTATATTATGTCAAGCTCAAGTAAGAACCTTTTCATTCATGGTAATTTTTTAACCTTTTCAGTAATAGCAATGTATTCATCATTTATAATGGATAATGCAATATATTTTTGCAACCTTCATTGCCATACTGCTCCCTTGTAAAGGTCATTAAATATCTTAATATAGACTTTCTAGAATCACCATTATCAACTATATCTGTATTTATGTATCCATCAAGCACATGTTTACTATTTTCAGAACATAATATGAAAATACATTTGAGATGCTTGAATATCCATTTCATTATTGACTAGTGTTCTTTACTAGGATTGAAAAGAAATCATTTGATCACACTAATAACATGAGTTATACTTGGCCTTGTATAAACTATGACATACATCAGGTAACCAATTGTTGATGCATAAAGAACCTTATTCATCTCATTTCTTTCTTCGTCACTTGAAGAACGCTATTTAAAACTTACCATAAAATGGTTTATAAGTGGAGAACAAATAGCTTTTGTCTTGCTCATGTTGAATCTCTTAAGTAATTTTAGAATATATCTCTCTTAAAATAGTCAAATCTTCCTATTATTCATGTCATGAGTAATGTTCATGCTAAGAATTTATTTTGCCGGTTCTAAGTATTTCATTGCAAAAGACATGCTTAACTCTCCCTTCAAACTCTAGATTTTCTTAACATTATGGCTAACAAATAGCATATCATCCATACATAGCAAGATAATAATGAAGTTACCATTATAAAACCTTTTTATAAGCACATTAAGATCATAAGTTGCCTTACCGTAACCATACTTTACTATGAAAGAATTAAACTTTTTATACCACTGTCTTTGAGCTAGTTTTAACCTATACAAATTTTTTTTCTTATAAACTAGTTGTCTTTTCCTTTCACTTTAAACCCTTCAAACTAATTTATATAGATATGATTTATATAATTTTATAACAATGAACATTTTTTTTTTAATTTTCAACCTGTAAATTAGTTTGTTCTTGAATGCTCTTTTTTTTTTAGAAAGCTTCTCTAACTCGAAAATGTGGTTCTCATGCAAGTATTTCATCTTTTCTTACATGACTTTCATATAATATAGCTTCACAAAAGCATTTTGGCTCTCTCTTATTAGTAACTAACATATACTTATAAGAAAAATATCTGGTGCAGACTTAGCGAGGTCTAGTGGACCTCCTTAATTGTGGCTCATCTAAAGTTTCTTGAATAACTTACTTAGAAATAATATAATTATCATCATCATTAACTGCTCCAGAATAATTAAGTAATGGATCAAAAGGCAAACCGCCATTATCATCCTTTCAAGTTCCAATACCTTTTCCTCTTTATGCAATTAAAAACAGGTTAAATCAATCAACAAATTAAGCAAATGGTCACAATAAATCAACAACAATATTTTTTTATGTGGAAAACCCCTATGTGAGGAAAAACCATTGGATGATAGTCCACCTAAAAACTTTACTATTAATTATAATAAAGAGCACACAAATGTTATTCCTCAATTAAAACTAATAACTATAACATAAATTATCAAAAACAACATTTTTTATATTACATCAAAATTAAAGAGAAAGAATTCTAAAAAAATCACAAAATTAAGGGTCATGATTCTATCAAGAGCAAACTAACATAAACACCTCCAATATTTAATCCAACTATAAGATTTATTTGTCAAAACTTCAACCCGATGTAATAATGGATCAAGTATTTATTAAAGTTTCAAGAGAGATTGCTCAAGCTACCATTTTTTTTTTCTTGGTATGTGTTGGTCTCTTTTTTTTTTCTTTCTACGTGTCAGCTACTAACTTGAAAATAAGCCAAAATTGACTTTTTTATATCTAGTAACCTATATTAACTAAAAGATTTTAATCCTTATTTTTTTTGATAACTATATATATTCGAGTCAGTTTACGCACATCTCGATTAATCTCTTGAGACCTACAGGTTAACGACCATATAAACCTCTAATAATCTTAAAATTGATAATATTTAAATTGATAATTTTTAAAAAATAAATAATTAAACCAGTTATGCTACATCCCTATGTTCTTATTCCCTAAAAATAAATAACCTATGGCACGAAAGAGTGACCAAACCATAATTTTTTTTTCCTTAGATTATTTGGTTATGGCACGAAAGAGTGACCAAACCATAATGATTGCACTTTCTAATTCCGTGCAGTGATATGCTTAGAGCTCAAAGTGATGCATACTCTAGAGAATATATACTACCCTTTCACAGTTTGTAATTTCATTAACAAAAGTTTTAAGCAATTTTTCTTCCATATACAGTGCCTTATAAAACTCCATAAAAGCCTCACCATAGTTATCCTCCATAACATTCTATTCTTCTTTTAGCTCTCTGTTTTTGGCTCTGTTTTCCTCTGCCATGGTTCCCCCAAATGATCCTTCTAGTCTGCCTCTTAGAATTTGTAAACCGGAAAGTCTAGACAAATACTTCGAATTGTTGGATGGGAAATTCAGTGTAAAAGGTTTTCCATTGCTTTCTGAAGTTCCAAGCAACGTGGTTTTTGCTCCCTTTTTGTCTATTTATAAATCCTCTGATGCTCCACTTGCTCTGCTCCAACGTGTCCAAGCTCTGTCGCACAAGGCCGGATTCCTTGGGTTCCACAAAGAGGCTCCGTCAGACCGCTTAATGAACTCCATCGGTAAGTTTACTAGCAGGGAATTTTTGTCCGTCTTTAGATTCAAAACTTGGTGGTCTACCATGTGGATGGGTAGCTCTGGGTCTGATTTGCAAATGGAAACCCAGTGGATTCTCCTTAATGTTCCTGAAATAAGGTCTTATGTCATAATCATACCTGTCATTGATGGGAGATTTAGGTCTGCTTTCCATCCTGGAACTGATGGTCATGTCATGATTTGTGCTGAGAGTGGTTCTACTAAGGTGACAGCATCATCTTTTGATGCTATCGCTTATGTTCATGTGTCTGAAAATCCTTACTATATCATGAATGAGGCTTATAGTGCACTTAGGGTCCACCTCAATACCTTCAAGCTTTTGGAAGAGAAAGCTGCACCTTCTCTTATTGATAAATTTGGGTGGTGCACTTGGGATGCATTTTATTTAGCTGTAGAGCCTGCTGGTATATGGCATGGTGTGAATGATTTTGTCGAGGGTGGTGTCTCTCCGAGGTTTCTCATCATTGATGATGGCTGGCAAAGCATCAATACTGATGATGAGAATCCGAACGAGGATGCTAAAAACCTTGTTCTTGGTGGAACTCAAATGACTGCCAGGCTTCACAGGCTTGATGAATGTGACAAGTTTAGGAAGTACAAGGGAGGGTCTATGTTGGGTCCTGACCCTACTTCATTTGATCCAAAGAAGCCAAAGATGCTTATCTTAAAGGCAATTGAAATCGAGCATGCTGAGAATGATCGCGATAAGGCAATCCAATCTCATGTAACTGACTTGTCTCCTTTTGAAACAAAAATTCAAAAGTTGAAACAAGAACTGGATGTTATTTTTGGTGGAGAAGAAAAGAGTGCTTCCAGTGGGAGTAGTGGAAGTCGTTCTTGCAAGGCTGAAAGTCATGGCATGAAAGCTTTCACGAGAGATTTGAGGACAAAGTTCAAGGGTTTGGACGATATTTACGTGTGGCATGCTCTGTGTGGTGCCTGGGGTGGTGTCAGGCCGGATTCTACTAATCTGAATTCAAGGATCATTTCTTGCAAACTGTCTCCTGGTCTGGATGGGACAATGGCCGATCTTGCTGTGGTTAAGATCGTTGAAGGTGGTATTGGTCTTGTTCATCCTGACCAAGCAGGCGATTTCTATGATTCTATGCACTCCTACCTTGCCGACTCTGGCGTTACAGGAGTGAAAGTAGATGTCATTCATGTAAGGCTTCTTTTCATAGATATCATCTATTTTGTTCTTTTCTGAGTATTTGGATATTCTATATTAGATCGACTTAATTGTTTTGTGCATCTAAGTCTCAATTGGCAAATGCAGAGCCTTGAGTATGTTTCTGAAGACTATGGAGGCCGTGTTGAGCTTGCAAAGGGCTACTACAAGGGCCTGTCAGATTCCCTGTCAAAGAATTTCAAAGGATCTGGACTCATTTCCAGCATGCAACAATGCAATGATTTCTTCTTCCTTGGAACAAAGCAGATATCCATGGGAAGAGTAGGCATGGAAGTCTAACCATATGATCTCCTTTGTTCTTTTATATCTGCTAGAAAGTTGTTATTTTTAACATGGAGCCTGACACCTTTTTGCTACAGGTGATGACTTCTGGTTCCAGGATCCAAACGGAGATCCGATGGGAGTTTACTGGCTGCAAGGGGTCCATATGATCCATTGCGCCTACAACAGCATGTGGATTGGTCAGATTATACAACCTGACTGGGATATGTTCCAATCTGACCATCTGTGCGCCAAATTTCATGCTGGATCGAGAGCTATTTGCGGAGGACCTGTATATGTGAGTGACTCGGTGGGCGGGCATG
The DNA here is from genome assembly GCF_000495115.2 of Populus euphratica. Taxonomy (NCBI): domain Eukaryota; kingdom Viridiplantae; phylum Streptophyta; class Magnoliopsida; order Malpighiales; family Salicaceae; genus Populus; species Populus euphratica. Next base: position 686,712 of record NW_011499951.1, read on the forward strand.
ATTTTGAACTCCTCAAGAAACTTGTTTACCCTGATGGTACCATTCCCAAGTGCCAAGATTTTGCCCTGCCGACAAGGGACTGCCTCTTCAGGAACCCTTTATTTGACAAGAAAACAATTCTCAAGATTTGGAACTTCAACAAGGTATTCATTTATTTTGTCTACAAGGACTTGGATAAAACAATGTTTTATTATTTTGGATATATAATGGCTGTCTACTTTTTTTTTTCCTTGTAGTTTGTAAATGAATAAAAAAATAAAAAATATTTATTTTGTATTAAAAAAATCTAATGTTTATAAATGTGAGTTTCAATTGTATAATTAATTAAGTAAAAGTTATAATGGATTGATTTTTAGTGAGTTTTTTAATATTATTTTATAAATATTTATAATATCTAAAAAAATAGAACTTGAAATTTAATATGTTAACAAGATTAATTTTTTTTGAATTTATTTCTTTAATTTTTAAAATTAATTTTGACATTTTTAATTTTTAGAATAAAATTAAATAGTAGCTATTCAGTTTAATTTAAAATATAATTGTTTTATTAACGATCTTAATATTAAAAAAAATAATGTTTCATTATAATTTTTCAAATCTAATAAATTTGTTACTACATATAGAACATAAAAATATAAATACACTTTCTTTTATTTGCTTTCTCTACTTATTCCTTTAGAGTTTTAGTTGTATATTCGATATATTATTTCTATGAAAAATAAACACCTTAATTACAATACATTTACACCTGAAAACAACTTTTTTTTGGTTTCCATTTATAAACAATTATTTTAACATGTTTCCATATCCAACATGTCTCAAATAAACAGCGATATTTCTTTATATGGTGTTCGCCAAATTGTTTATTAAGGATAAGGTTATTGATGAATCAAAAGGAACTAAAATGGCATGTCGGACCTCGCAGTATGGAGGTGTGATTGGAGCTTTCAACTGCCAAGGAGCTGGATGGGACCCCAAGGAGCAAAGGATCAAGGGCTACTCAGAATGCTACAAGCCACTGTCTGTTTCTGTTCATGTTACCGACATTGAATGGGACCAGAAGAAAGAGGCTGCTCAAATGAGTGAGGCTGACGAGTTCATCGTCTATCTCAACCAGGCAGAGGAGCTGCTACTTGTTTCGCCAGAATCTGACGCAGTTCAAATTACCATCCAACCATCTACATTTGAGATCTTCAGCTTTGTGCCCATCAAGAAGCTAGGCGGCACCAGTATCAGTTTTGCTCCTGTTGGGCTGGCCAACATGTTTAATAGCGGCGGCACAATTCAAGAAGTGGAGTATTTCGATTCTGAAGCGGAGACTTGTGTAAAGATGGAGGTTAAAGGCGGAGGGAGTTTCTTATCTTATTCAAATGCATCTCCAAAGAAGGGTTTCTTGAATGGGACTGAGGCGGCTTTTGAGTGGCTGGATAACGGCAAACTGGCCTTGAATCTCCCTTGGACTGAAACCGCTGGTGGCGTATCTAATGTTGCTTTTCTTTTTTGAAGTCTCACAACTTGTTTAGTCGTTGAAGTTTGAAGCCATGGCGACTAAGCATCTAAAATAAACCAGATTTTGAGAGTGATTTAGAGTGTATTAATTTGATTTTAATTTATATATATATAGATATATTAAAAAATATTTTTAAAATATAAAAATAAACAAAATTCTCATCTAGTTTTTTTACACGGGGATATTAAAGAACAAAAAGCTTCTAGCATTGGGCAGTGAATGAAGGCGAGCCTTTTTTGTCTTTTACTTTTTTTAAAAAAAACCACAAAACACCAACTATTATTAAACTGATTTAAAATTCTTGCTCATCAATAAGAAAATCTGTATTGCTAGACAATTCCTCTACTTTTTAGGCTCTTTATCCACCCTCACATGGATGTGAATCTTATTAACTTGATGACTAAATGCCCACTAAATAAATTAATTTCAATGAATTTTACTACTTTTTAAATTTAGAAACCATAAAAAATAAAACTAAATGGCAGGATTTATTATGATATTAGTGTCATCTTATGAAAGTAGAATACAATAGGTCTTAATTCTAATCTTCCATTGCATTGCTTTTATCACTTTAACTAGCAATGCATAAGTAAATTAATAAAAAAACATCTATAAAAATCATGTTCACTGTAATTGGATTAGCAAGTTAACCTGGTTTAAGATGTATTTTTTATTTTAATTATTATTTTTTTAGTTTTGTCTTTTAATATTAAATTATTTAATAATTAAGTTTCATAATTTTATTCAATTTACTTTTGACAAAGTTACCTTGATATCACAACCAAATTATAAATTTTGTATGCTAATCTCGATAGGCTCGGATCAAGTTTTCTTGACCTTTTTTTAATTATATTTTTTCTTCAATTTCATTCATCAACATTTTATTTGCTAGAAATTTAATTTTAAATTATTTTTATTTTTATTTATATAAAGTGATCAAGTTTTCATTTAATTTTTACTTTGTTATCAAATAAGATTCTTCAATATTTAATTTTTTTAAATAATTTTTTTAATTTTATCTTGTTTGTTAGGAATTGGTCTTTGTGATTTTATTTTTTTTACTTTTCTTTCTATTACGTTATTGTCCATAATCCCGAGTTACTGAGTTAACCTAGTTTGATTCATGTCTTTTTTATTTTTTTTAAACTATCATTTTTAATTTTGCTCTTCAACATTAAATTATTTGAAAATTAAACTTTATAATTTTATTTAATTTACTTCTGACAAAGTTATTCTAATATCATAACTAGATCACAAATTTAACATGTTAAGCGGGATATACCCAAGTCAGGTTTTCTATTTTTTTATTATTGATTTTTTTATTTATATTATTTAAATTAATCAAACTTATTAAACTTAGTCAAACAAAGCAACTTAGATCTCTTTTAAAAAAAAACTTTAATTAGGTATTTGCATCATTGGACTCCGTCCATCTAGTGTTTTCTATAAATGAACAAATTGTCACTTCTGATGTCTCAACCACATCTGCCCACAGTTGTGTTTGTTTACGTGACAACATTTATGTTATGAAGAAACCACAATTTTATGCTGTTTAGTTAAAGTAGAAATTAGTATTTTTTAACCATTTAGGTGGTGGTCAAGTGGTAAAGACTTGGGACTAAGGGGTTTGCTCCCTCTGTGGTCTCAGGTTCGAGTCCTTGGTTGCTCATATGATGGCCACTGGAGGCTTACATGATCGTTAATTTCAGGGCCCATAGGATTAGTCGTGGTGCACGCAAACTGGCTCAGACACCCACGTTAATCTAAAAAAAAAAAGAAATTAGTATTTTTAGCTCATGTAACCCATTAAAAATCACACAAAAAAGCAAGTCGGGGAGAAGCAAGTTATACCTGCTTTGCCGACATTGTTCACTTTTGTTAAAGTAACAGTGCATAGTGAATTAATTCACTCTACATATTTATTTGTTAACACGTTGATAGTAACTATTTTCATTTATACTATTCATGTGAACAGCTAGTTATTTTCATTTATACTATTCATGTGAACAGTATAGTGAATTTATTCACTTATATGTTTATGTGAATAGTAAAAAATCTATTTTTTTAAAATTTATTTTGTTTAATATTATTTAACGACATTGTATAAATTAGAAGGAGATTGCATAATGACATAGTCTTTGTAGAATTTGATTGTAATTCTAATTTTATTCCTAATGATATTTTACCTGATTTTGTTATACCCTCAAAAAATTATGAAAACTGTAGTTCTTGTCAGATAATTTTTGTATATGATGAAATTATAGATAATTTAATGAAATAATAAATTTTTTTATATCAAGTATTATTTATTTTATGATATAATAGCAATAATTAAATCTATAATATTTAAATTAAAAACCATCAATATTAATATATATCATATAACATATTAAATTTTTTTTTATTTAATTTCAATTTCAACTATAATTTTTATTAAATATATATAAATATCAAATTAACTCCAACTAAAAATATTTTTTATAAAATAATTTATTTTAAATTATAACTATAAAAACTACCACAACATTAAATATATTCAATTTTATTTTCGAAGCTGTAGATATTTTTAGTGAATGATGACCGAATTGGAACTTTTTAAGTCCACAACTACACAATTTTACTTGGCCAATATCCATTTGCCCTATTTGTCAAGACAGTATTTGTCTCAAATCTCGAAAAGTCTAGGATCATTCATAGTCCGACAACATTGTTTTGACATCATCATATACTATCCTGCCGGCATGCTTGACATTCTTGGAATTAGACTCCTACTCTCAAATAACAAATGCAATTGGGCAGTCGAGGAAACAATCAACGTGGCGGGGCACATCATAAGAATGAGAAAAAAAAAATCCTAATGTTTTATAAAGAACGAGATTGAATGGATAAAAATTCAGATTGTATCAAAACATAATAAAATTTAAAATGCAAGTATAATACTTGCAACAACTCGTAATTTCTTCCTTTTGTTAATAATATCTTTTTTACAAAATTAATTTGAAATTTTAAAAAATAATAAAAATATATCATGTGATTATTTAAAAGAATAATAATAATTATTCAACACTTAAAATAAATTAAATTAAAAAAAATTAAGGACACAACTAACTATGCCCGTTTACTTTGATATCTTAATTTATTTTTATTTTTTAATACTATTTTTTAAAAATTGGTTATAGTAATTTGTTTTTATGCTTGCATATGGAAAAATATTGATTCCATTCGATGTTATCTAATATAGAGTTAGAATACAAGTGCAAGCTAAGTAAATCAATGGATAATCTTGGTCCTCTTGAAAATACTAGTGTAAATGAAAACCTGATTTTAAATGATTCCGAAAAAAACACCTATAATTTGAGTCATAGTGACAATAATAATGTTGATCATTTAGTCAGTATTAAGGACATTCAGAATTTAAACGTGGATGACACTTTTTTAGTTTTAGGTACGGATAATAAAAAATACTGTTATTCCATATATTTCGATATTGAAAATTAAGTTTTTAGGATTGACAATAATCATTTTTTTTTGAGTGAATTAGAAAAAGAATTTTCTAGTTATTGGAATTCTAGGTGCCTTGCAGAACTAGAGGGATATGTTTTCACTCAGTTTAGTAAAATAAAATTTAATTATTAATTTATAAAAATTGGAACTTTATGGACCAATTTTGAAGCTTAAACAAAAACTAAGTCCCTTATTTTGCTAACATCAAGGACTAATTTGCATGGTCAAGCAAATTTTTTTTTTTGCCAATCACTCCATTTTTTTTCCTTCTAATTTGATCTTTCAAATTAACTTTGCTTGATATTTGACTTGCTAGTTTATTTTAAATGTCTAGATATAGGTTCTTACAATGCCAGGGATAAATCTTAGTGTACGGTTTGATAAAATAAAATAGATTATATTTATGTTAAGCAATTAAGAGGGACCAAAATTGAAGCCCAAACAAATATGGTGGATTATGGTAAACAGGCAAGGTAACTTGGTTGGTGCGTGTATACGCTAGCGTGTGAGGATTATCCACCACAAACAAGTGATGCGTGAGGTTTATTTTGGTGGCTGAACATAACTATTCATCAATGAGTTTGATTCGTCTCGACACAAGTTTCATAATAAGGTAGTCTCTCTTTTCTCTTTCATCTACTTAGGATTCGCACTACTCTAAAAAACATAAAAGTGGTCTGACATTTTATTTTTTTCATTCTTTTGATTAATTTTATTTTTTAATTTTCTCTATCAATATTTGGTTTTATTTATTTCTTATATTAATTTTGCATTTTATTTTTTTGATTGCTATTTTTTATTTGTATAATTTTCTTAATTGATTTTTTTTTTAAATTTCATCATAATAATTTTCTTAATTGATTTTTTTTAAAATTTCATCATTTAACATTAAGTATTTTTTTTTGTTAAATTCAATTCCTATTTTTTATTGCTATTTGTTTTGTTTTAATTTTTTTCTTGAATTTGTTTTTTGTTTTTAATTTTACCCATCAATATTTAGTTGAATGAAAATTTGACTTTATTATTTTTGCAGATTTACCTTTCAAGAGATAATTCTAGCCTTATGACCTAAGTCACGTGTTTGAAAAATTAGTCGAGTTGATTATCTACAAGAAATTAAACATCATGCTTCTTATTTTTAATTAATTAATACTTTTTTCTGAGTTTTTCCCAAATTAGCATAGTGGGAAAACTTATTTCTTAAATCAATACAATTAAGAAAAATAATTCTCACTCTAGCACATAAATAATGGTTGCACTTGCACATATATTAAATGGGCAAGCTTATAGGACACATATACTACATACACGTTAAAATACTAGCCACTCTCGTCTCAACCAGTTCAGCTCCCTACCTAGCAAACACACAATTTAACATAGACACAAAAACAACAATAATAATTGAAGCCAACATTTCACATAATCACAAAAACAACAATAATAGCCAATAACCAACATAAACATCTAATTTCTATAGTAAGTAAATTTATAATTAAAAAAATTAATCTTGACACCAAAATAATTCATTGCAATAAAGAATATCAATTAAATTACGTGGTTAAACATCTAAAAAATTAACATGTTGATGGGTTTACACCATCAAAACCATGAGCATGACATCATGATGGATGAACATGGTCATTCTCCTCTACTATATTGTCAAAATGATGAGCCTCTACAATCTCGTCAAGTGAAGAACAACACGATGAGAACCAAGTATTGAAAATATTATGCATAACATTGTCGGTACCGTCATGAAATGTGGTTGTAGCTCTCTGGCCCTCGTGTATTAAATTATTCACCTAATATATTAAAAAAAACACATTATCATTTTTAAGATATAAATAAGAATTTTATTACATGTTAAAAAAAATTAATCCATACATACCAATCTATTAAATCTTGGTGTAAAAGGCTCATAATTCTCCAGATTACGTGTTGGTTGATGCGCAATGTTAGATGGACTTCTTATAACACGCTCATATAATGATGTTATGAATCACTTTGTTATGTTCATATACCAAGACATGTAAAGATATAATTTAATAGGAAGATACAACTCTGTAAATATGTGATATCTTATTACATGCCACAAATTGATATATTGTGTATGAATCACTGACCAATCATCTTCTTGTTTACCTCGATGATTAACAACATGCAAGTCATCAAGTGTGTCAACATCATTAGGTATGCGTTGATGCAATCCAAACTAATGCATTACCTGATTAGGATAATGCACCTTAACAATAATAAAATAGTGTGTAGGGACCACTGATAACTATAAATCACTTCCTTCCATGTATAATAGAGATGTTTTTCCAATCAAATTATCAGTTTAAGGTGTCCATATCACCTATAAAACTATAAAATATATTTATCAAAAACATTCACACAAAATATAAAGTTATATAAGAAAATGAATAATTGACTTCAAGCATACTCGGTGAGGCTCATGTGAATCTAACTCATCCTAATAGAACTCAAGAATATGAGTGGGATTTTGTATAAAACTCTTAGACTTCTCCCTAACCTAAGTAACATGTTCAAGACAATTAAGATATATAATTTTTTTTTATATATAGAAAACTTAAATTTCATAATATGTTTATAATTATTATTATTATCAAGCTCCAATTAACATTCATCTTCCTGTAATTGTGTCAAGCATCTAATTTTTTCAAAAATCAGGATGACCGATGTGAAGATACTTCCACGATCATAACTTTATATTGACAATAAAAAAATTAGTAAATATTTAAATTAATTATATTTAATTAATATAATATCAAATTATATCTATAGAGATAGTAAATATCCACCAATTTATTTCCTTTCTAACATGCATGCGTGGTAAAGCTAACGATACAAATATGCAACTATCGTCGATCCCCAACTATAGTTGCGGATGTTAAAAGTGGTAGAAAGTAACATGAAACTGCATTGATCCCCAACTATAGTTACGGATGTTAAAAAAGTTCTATAAAAGTGGTAGAAAGTAACATGAAACTGCATTACCTATCAAACCGGTGAAGATTATGGCCCCAAACATATGCATTATGCATGCTCTAGTATAATAATTGTTTAGTACTTAAAAGTGCATTTTTATCAAGGTTTTATATCATCATTTTGCACTTAAAGCATCAATAACTCTCTAACTAGAGCATGTTTTATAATATCATGTTTAATACTATAAGATACCTTTATTTTATAGTAAATGTTTATCTTAAATACAGGCTTATCACTTAAATAAAAGGATTGATTGACGAGTTTAACTTTTAAAATTTAGTAGACAAGGAGAGGGTCAAGCTTAAAAAAGAGATGTTATTTCAGTCCAAACTAGAACACTGTTCAGTTATTGGATCATAACTGGAGTTGTAGAACTTGGATTTATATCTGCTCTATATGGATGGAAAGCTAAGACATAAGCTTAAAACTTTCATTGAGTCCAAGATTCAAAAAAACCTTTTTCAAGTTCAAACTATAGTAAAAACAGAGAAGTCTGAATCTGTCTTACAAGCCAGACACTGTTCAATGTTCAGTTCATATCTCAAGTTCTAAAAGTCCAAATGACCTCATTTTTTTTTGTTGGAAAGTTAAGACAATTTCCTAGAACTTTCATGAGATAGTCTGTTCAAATTTTGTTATCTTATTTATGCTTTTCATTTCTTTTCCTTTACTTAATTAACTTATATCTTATTTATGTTCTTATCTTGTTTGTTTACGTTTCTCTCTTTCATTATGTTTAGTTAAGTTTGCTATGTCAAGATGAAAAGGTTACACTAATGGTGTAAGAATAAGTATAGTATAAACTTAACATGGATCTTAATGCTTGATACTAACATGTTTTGTATTTGTTATCTTGTTCACTTTTAATAATTTACTTGTTAAATGGTTAATCTAGATTTGTGTTGTATAACATTGGTACAATAAATACTTGGCATTTTCGTAACCTAACCATATGGTATAACCTACACATGTGCTATGAAAAAACTTGATTTGTTGTTAACATAAGTTATAATCATGAATACATGATAACTTTTATAAATATTAACATTATCTGAATAAGATAACTAATGTAATAATATTAACAATTTATAATCTAATTGGAACCTCTTTTGTATGTGGTTTCTAATTGAGTAATAAAAGAAGTTTATACTATATTTGTTTGAAATGTCATTAGTGAATCCTCTAACCTTGACATTTATTTTATCATTGTTTAATCCTCACATTAATCTTACATCTCAAAGTCCTCTTTAACTTATTATTATTATTATAGTTAACCTGTCTGTGGTTCGACTCCGGTTTTGTCGGGTTTTTTTATTAATTCGACACTCTTACACTTGAGAGAAGATATCAATCTTTTGGTCGTGTCGAGTTTTTGATGTCATTGTCAGGGAGGTAAATTCTTGTATAAATTATAATTTTATTTTTATTTTTATTTTCACTTTTCTGATATCTAAATTTGTTTCTTTTATTTTTTTTCTTCTTTTTATTCTCTTCCTACACATGCATAAGAGTGCGGTCATGTATATTAAATAGTAGACTTTGCAGGTTATCCTCATCATTTTTAGAAAATATGACCAAAGAAGAGAACCAGTCACTTTATAATGAGAATAATTAGAATAACCATGTTAGAATACTTATAGACCACATAAATCTCACAAGAACAAGTGCACCCTCATGCATAGTTTTCCCTCGTAATGCATCTCATTTTAATTTTAAGTTAGGCATTATTTAATTTTTACCTTCTTTTCATGAGTTAGATTTAGAAAATACATACATGCATTTAAAGGAACTTAAGGAGGTCTGCAATACGAATAATAACTTAAATTATAGCATGAACACCATCAGATTAAAGCTTTTTTTTTTTTTATTAAAAGATAAAGCTAAAACATGGCTACAAAATCTTAAGTCAAGATCCATTCATGCTTGGGATGAAATGCAACAACAATTTTCAAAGATGTTTTTCCTTTCTCATATAACAAATTCTTTCAAAAGACAAATCACTATTTTCACTAAAAAACCAAGAGAAACAGTTTACCAATGTTGGGATAGGTATCGAGACTTGGTTAATACTTGTCGTTTTCAAACATGGAGATTAATTTTATATTTTTATAAAGGGTTAACACCTAAAGATATACAAATGGTGGAATTAATGTGCAATGAAACTTTTAAAGATAAAAACCCTAATGAAGCAATAGAGTACCTAGATTACTAGCTGATAATACTTAAAATTGGAACACTACAGGAACTTATGTGGCACCAAGTAAAACTCAATCTCATACATCTAGTAGAGGAATGTATAACCTTAGGGAAAATCATGACCTCCAAGCCAGGTTTGCATCTTCAGCTAGAAAAGTCGAGCACTAGAATTAAAAAAGAGTGATCAATCAAAATCTGTTTAAGACATTATGCGTCAAATATGTGAAACTAATGAACACTTAATCAATGATTGTCTAACTTTCCCTTCTTTCAAGGAATGCCTCCATAAACAATCCTATGTTTTAAAATTTTTTCAAAGGTTTAATCATAACCTATACTCGCAAAAATACAACCTTAGTTGGAGAAATCACCTAAATTTTAGTTGGAAGAGTGGTAATAATAATACACAAATTTCACAATCACCATTTCAAGCACACCATAATTTTCAAAATTTTGATGGATATGCATCTCTTTATGCTCCACTTCCTAAAAGAAATTTTGAGGAAACATTGCATGCATTCATTGAAAAGTAAGAGACAATCAACACTCAAAATGCTTAAATCATAGTAGATTTGAAAGATTCTCTTGCAAAATTTACATTTGCTCTTAGTTTTTAGGAGAAAGGTAAGTTTTAATCTCAAACACAATAAAATTCCAAGGGGTAATATAATGCAAATGCAAGTAGTTCTAGAAGCCAACACATGGATCAAATCAAATCTAAAGATCACTATACCTTTGCTGGATGCTATTAAATAGGTTTCTTTTTATGCTAAATTTTTGAAAGATCTGTACACTGTGAAGAGAAAAGTGAATATGGAAAGGAAAGTCTTTTTAACTGAACAAGTAAGTGCCATTCTTCAGAATAATAATGCTTTGAAATATAAAGACCCTGGTTGTCTTATAATTTCTTACTTTATTGGATAACATAAAATTAAAAAAGCTTTAGTTGATTTTAGAGCTATTGTGAATTTACTTCCAATTTGGTTATACTTGATCTACTTTAATTAAAAACAGATTATGAACTTGCTAAGTTTTTTTTTTAATAATTAAAATGATATTATTTTAATTAATTAATTAATTTTTTAAATAAAAATCATGATAGACCCTCCCAATCTATTACCAAGATTTTGCCCTGAATATCGATTTTATGATTTTGGACACACAACTAGTTGAAGCATGTAATTCATTTACTGTTATGTTTGAACATCCATTTCTTCCAACTTCTAATGCATTAATTAATTATAGGAATGGACTGATGAAGCTATCATTTGAAAACATGACATTGGAGATGAATATTTTTAATATTTGCAAGCAACCTGGAGATGATAATGATTTACAGGAAGTGAACTTTACTGAAAAATTAGTTTATGATCAATTTCAAACTACTTCTAGTGAAACTGAGATTGATGAATATGACGATTTACAAATGATATATTTTTAGGAAGAATCAAAGAAAAGTAATTAGAGACCATAAATTAAAGAATTGCTACCACGATCAATTGAGTTCGTACCTTCAAGTGTTCAACAACCAAAACCTGATTTAAAGCTGTTAGTATTCAATCTCAAAGACTCATTTTTAGGAGAAAATGTAATTTTTTCGGTAATAATCTCTTCCAAACTCAATGCACATCAAGAAGGTAAGTTATTATAGACTCTACAAACGCATACAAATGCATTAGAATGGACCATATTTGACATAAAAGGAATTAGTCCTTTGATTTACACACAAAGAATTTATTTAGAGAAAAATGCTAAACTATCTAGAGAAATGCAATGAAGGTTTAATCCTAATATGAAAGAAGTAGTGAAAAATAAAGTCCTATCCAAATTGTACCAAAAAATCTGAAGTCATTATGATAACAATTGTACCAAAAAATGTGAAGTCATTATGATAACAAATAAGAAAAATGAGTTAATTCTAACTAGGACTATTACTAGTTGGTGCATGTGCATTAACTATAGGAAACTTAATTCAATATCTAGAAAAGATCATTTTCCTTTACCTTTCACGGATCAAATCATAAAAAGAGTTTTAGGTCATGAATTTTATTATTTTCTAGATGACTATTCAGATTACAATCAAATTGAAATTACATATGAAGATCAAGAGAAAACCACGTTTATATATTTGTTTGGTACTTTTACTTATCGAATAATTCCTTTTGGATTATGTAATGTACCAGCTACATTTCAAAGATGCATGCTTAGTATATTTAATGATATGGTTGAATATTTTCTTGAAATTTTTATGAATGATTTTTCTATTTTGGACAATTCATTTGATGATTATTTGACTAACTTAGAGAAGGTTTTGAGCAAGTGTGAAGAGAAGAATCTTGTACTAAATTGAAAAAAAAAATGTTATTTTATGGTAACAAACGACATTGTATATGGTCACATTGTTTCATCGAAAGGAATCAAGGTTGGCAAATCTAAAATCGAGTTAATTGCTAACTTGACAACACCAAAATCTATTAAAGATGTTAGATCATTCATAGGACATGCTGGTTTTTACAAAAGATTCATCAGATATTTTAGTGTAATATCTAAATTATTTTGTAACCTTCTAACAAAGAAAAATATTTTTGAATGGACTGAATAATGTGAAAAAGCCTTTGTTAAACTTAAAAGCTTGCTTACCTTTTGCTCTAGTCATTCAACCTCTTGATTGGTCATTACCTTTTGAAATAATATGTGATGCTAATGATTATACCATAGGTGCTGTTTTATGACAAAGAAAAGATAAGAAACTTTATGTGATTTACTATGTAAGTAACACTTTAAATAGTGCGCAAATGAATTACGCTACTACTGAAAAGGAATTACTTGCAGTAGTATTTGTATTTGACAAGTTCAGATTTTATTTTATTGACTCACCTGTTATTATTTTTAGTGATCATGCAGTATTGAAATATCTTCTTTTTAAAAAAGATTCTAAGGTTAGATTGGTGTGGTGGATTTTGTTACTTTAAGAATTTGATATCACAATCAAAGACAAGAAAGACACTAAAAATATTGTTATAGATCATTTGATAACAGATTCAAAATCTGATATCACACTAATCGATGACTACTTTCCTGATGAATCTTTACTTTCTGTTTCTATAATGCTTTGGTTTGCTAATATTGTTAATTTTTTTATTTCAGGACAATTGCCAGCTCATTGGAGTACCTAATACAAAATAAAGTTCTTAAACGAAGTGAATTTTTTTTATTAAGATGACCCTTATTTATTTGAATATTGTCATGATCAAATATTTCAAAGATACATTCCTGATAATGAGGTAAGTAGTGTCATTAAATTTTATCATTTTGAGGCATGTGGGGGTCATTTCTCATCAAGATAGACAACTGCAAAAATCTCACAAAGTGAATTTTACTGGCTCACTATGTTCAAAGACTCACATGCATTCTACAAGACTTGTGAAAATTGTCAAAAGTCAAGATCTATTTCAAAACATCACATGATGCCTTTAAATCCTATTCTTATCATTGAGATCTTTAACTTTTAGAGTATAGATTTCATACGTCCATTTCCTTCATCGTTTGGTTTCTTATATATATTAGTCACACCATCATTTGGTTTCTTATACATATTAGTCGCAGTAGATTATGTTTCAAAATGGATAGAGGCAATTCCAAGTCGAAACAATGATCACAAAACAGTGATAAAGTTTTTGAAAGAAAATATTTTGAGTCGATTTGGAGTCCCTCGAGCCATAATAAGTGATGGTGGAACACATTTCTGCAACAAGCCATTTGAGTCTTTAATGAAGAAATATGGAATCACACACAAAGTTGCCACCCCTTATCACCCTCAAACAAGTGGACAAGTAGAGCTTGCTAATAGGGAGATCAAACATATTTTGGAGAAAACAGTGAACCCTAATAGGAAAGACTGGTCTTTAAGACTTAATGATGCACTTTGGGCTTATCGAACTGCTTATAAAACATCATTAGGTATGTCACCTTATAGACTAGTCTATGAAAAACCTTGTCATTTGCCTGTGGAACTTGAACATAAAGCTTATTGGGCTATTAAAACTTTCAATCTAACTTTGATGATGCTAGTCAGTTGTGAAAATTATAAATAAATGAGCTTGAGAAAATAATAAATGATGCATATGAAAATTTAAGAATTTATAAAGCAAGAATAAAAGAGTTTCATGACAACAAAATATTCAGAAAAATATTTAGCTTTATAATTCTCAACTCTATTTATTTCCTAAAAAACTAAGATCAAGATAAAGAAATCCTTTTATTGTGAAATATGTGTATCGATATGGGGTTTGTGATATAGAGAATCCAAAGAATAACAATGTTTTCAAGGTAAATGGACATCATTTGAAAGTTTACTTTGATAATTTTTCAGTTGAAAATGACTGTATTGAATTGGGTGATCCTATATATAAAGATTGATTCTTTTTCTCACATTGTTTTTGTGTTTGTTTTTTTGTGTGATTTTATATTGCTAGTCTCTCTCACCCCGCTCAAATGATGGATAACGGTACTCCGTGACTTTTAAGTTAGTTCTTTTAGTTTCTCATTATAACTGATATCTGTGTATATATTTGTACAATTCTTTGCTTTTTCTTTGCTCTTTCTCCTTTCTTTGCATCTCTTTTCCAATTTCATTTGAAAATGGACACCACTATTTAAAAATTAAAAAAGTATTTTCTCTCTTTACCTCAAAATGCGATTGCAAACATTTACTGTATTAGGTGTGAAAAATTAAAGTTGTTAATGAACAATACAATTCCTGAAGATATTCTCTGGATGATTGAAGTGAAGATCCGATTATCAGGTGAGTCCTTTAATTATTTCATTTCATACGTGCTAGGAACAGGTAAAAGCATTTTCACAAAGAAACGTTAAGCAAAACAACTGAAAGTCTATCACAGATGTGCCCGATAAACTTGTAATGCAACATGTTGATCTTTAGAAATGATATCTGTAAACCATGAAGATAAAATATAATTCATTAAGGATGACCTGAGTAAGGATTCTTTAGATAATCTTTTATAGACTCTTAAGACTTATCCTAGTGGAGATGTACATCGTGAAATTTATGATTTATGCCATAATTCCATAAAGAACATGCTTGACATAGTCTTGGATACATCGTGAAATTTATGATTTATGCCACAATTCCATAAAGAACATGCTTGACATAGTCTTGGATATCTAACTAAAAAAGACTTTGTTTGCTAGTTTTTTTAAAAAACTAGATAGGAAGTCTATCCCTGATCTATAGAGGGCGTTTAAGTCGTTCTTAGATGTAAACTAAGGGAAGATGTGAGTCATAATTACAACTATTTGTATATACACAAGTTTTTTTTAATAGAAATAAATAAATAAAGAGAGTGTGTGTGAGACTCCAGCTGGCCTACATATAGATAGTATGATTGGATTTTCAATTTCTCATCTATAACCAGGCCTTGATGGAATATCAAGTAAGGGTTCAAAATAAAAACCATATGAATTTTTGTAAATAGTGTTAGAAAATAAAAGGTTAATAAATTTTTTAATTTCAACATGTCGCACTGTACACCATGCAATGAAGTGTGAACATGGTCAATGATACAGCAATCATTTACCACACTTACATGCTTTTTGATTAAATCAAATCTTTCATCGAAACTATCTTTCACTGCCAATTGTTATGGGGGTCTCAACTTCAAAAACACCATCTCAAATATTAAATATACCTGAATCATGTGATCTTGATTTTAATGCATTAGCAATAAGTTCAACAAGCACTTGTAGAGGACACAATATGTCACAACTAATAAAATCATTAACTATAGCTCTTCGATCAACAAAATAGGTATTGATCATAAAAAAATAATTTGCACTATAGCCATTACAAGCAAACCATGAATAATTTTCAAGACAATATTTAAAATCTTTCACAAATTGATGGTCATATATTCATAACAATAACCACCATCATATAAGAGAGCCAAACCTTTTGGGTTCAATAAGCCATTATTTGGTTTGATCATTTCTGTCGACCATATCATCATACATAGTAATAAATTTCTTTTTTGAAGGCTTTTGACACATGTTATCTAATAGTTTTTTCAATGCCTTATCTTTAAATCTTTTGTTGAAATTACTTACAAGGTGGTGAGAACAATAACGATACTACCCATTTGGCTTGGTTTATATTTAAGACATATCATTCTTAATTGTCACATGTCTATCTAAAATTATACATAATCTAGTACATCTACCCATGACATGTCGGTGAATTAAATCTAAAAACCATGTCTAGTTACTATCATTTCTTTATCAACCAAAGCATAACACAACAAAAAAAAAACCCATTATTTGCATCATAAGAAATTGCAATTAAGATTTTTGCCTTGTACTTTCCATACAAATGAGTCTTGTTAATACTTACTAGTGGATAAAAATATTAAATCACCTGAATTAAAGGTCCAAACGCCTAGAATACACTCCTAAATATTGTTATATCATTATCAACCATCTTATAAAAAGGTCCAAATGCCTATAATACTCTCCCAAATATTTTGTATCATCATTAACCATCTTATGATCTCATTCAACAACTGTACCAAGATCTGATTCTTTCAAAGCTAATAGAATTATAGGAAGTATCTGAAAAGAATCCTCATTTGATCCAAATAACCTCTAAAATATTTTTTATTTAACCAACCAAGCTTTTTCATATGATATATCACACGAAAATTCTCCATGGATAGTTGCTTGAATGGTTGTGATTTTAATATTTATTTCATCTTTGACAATAGTCAACATCATATTAGCAGCAAAATTGGAGTCAATCTGAAGGTGGGCTTGCATAACCATTGGATTGTGACATATGTGGGGCTCTTTTAATTTTTAAATCTCAAATAAATTATAATTCTTATGATATCTCCCACACAAATATCATTGATGTGATGGTTTATGCTCATATTGTAACTGCACATAAGTGGTGGTTGAACATTGCATTTTGTATTGAAATGAATTTTTTTCATGCTACCGCTTAACTATATTGGTTAAGTCAACCTTAGTTTTAAACATTTATCTAACCTCCAACTTAATACTTAATCCTGAATTCCTACAACTTAAAGCCAAATCAAAGTTAATCATTAAGCAGACCTATTAACATCTTTAAATTAAAAAAACAAAGGGTCTCATTGTTTAGTTTATTAGCTCACATTGCTTATTTTTCTTAACTACATCATCGATATGACAATCATTTTTCTCGTCATTCAATTCAAATTCATCATAATAATATATAGCTGTTACCATACTCTACCCAGGTTTTATATGTATCATTTCTTGAATTAATGATAGATTCGTTGCATCACCAATTGTCCTAGACAAACTAGCTACATATGATGATTTTGTGGTCCTTTGACTATAACTTAGGACCCGAGTCAACTCCAAGCTGATTAGTACTTAAAAATGCATTTTTATTAAGGTTTTATATTATCATTTTGCACTTGAAGTATCAATAACTCCTTAACTAAAACATGTTTTATAATAGCATATCTAATAATATAAGATACCTTTAATTTATGGTAAATATTTAATTTAAAAGCAGGCCTATCATATAAATGAAAGGATTGATTGATGAGTTTAAGTACTTAAATTAAAAGGACAAAGAGATGGTCAAACTTAGAAAAGAGATG
>NW_011499951.1:704852-705317 GCF_000495115.2 Populus euphratica
TATCATCATTTTGCACTTGAAGTATCAATAACTCCTTAACTAAAACATGTTTTATAATAACATATCTAATAATATAAGATACCTTTAATTTGTGAAAAATATTTATTCTAAATGTAGACCTATCACATAAATAAAATGATTGATTGATGAGTTTAAGAATTGAAATTGAAAGGACAAAGAGATGGCCAAACTTAGAAAAGAGATGTTGGTGCAGTCTAAAACGAAACACTATTCAGTAATTGAGTCAAATCTAGAGATGTAGGCCTACAACTTTCATGGGAGCTTAAGATTTAAGAAGGCCATTTATGGTAACAACGAAGAAGTCCTAATCTGTCTTACAGCTCAAACACTGTTCAGTGTTTGACCCATATATGGAGTTCTAGAAGTCCAAATGACCTCAAGGTTTTTTCCTGAAAAGCTAAGACAATTTCCTAGAACTTTTATGTTTTCAAGTGGTTCCAATTC
>NW_011499951.1:705741-742967 GCF_000495115.2 Populus euphratica
ATCAATCTTTTGATCGTGTCACAAACATAAAGGGTTTTTTACTTCATGTTTTCTACTCAAATAAAACTCTATTATTTACAACCCTTTTGCAGTGATCAATTTAATTATTGCATTAAAACTCAAATAATTAGTAATGGCCACATCGACATAACAATTTGAATGATCCCCACCCAACATCCTCCAAGTAACATCAATATCAAATTCAGCTAAATTTGTGAAATGAATTATCTATTCTCAAGCTATATAAATTGGTATTTTTTCCATGATAAATGATACTATTAACACTATCGATGATTTTATCACTTTAAATAATGCAAAATTTTTATAATAGAAGATATTTTATTTTTGTGAAAATCACACCAAAACACAATATTAATTTATCAATATAGAAAATTATTCAAGTTACATTATAAAAATTCAAAATTAACAAAAATCATAAACTAAACCCTAAAACCCTAAACAATATAATCAACATAACATAATTTATTTATTTTTCTTACCAAATTAGTATATACGTAATTTTATTGTTTGTGTGCTTAGAATAAGAATTATTTTTAAAAACATACTAGTTTAAAAAATAAGTTTTTTCGCTGTAATAACTTTGGGAATTATTTTTTTCTTGAGCTGTTTCTAAAACAACGTTTGTGATGTTTTATATAAAAGAACAAATTGTCACTGCTGACGTCTCTACCGCGCCAGCCCGCAGAAGAGGTTAAAGCGAGTGCACTTTCGAAGCTGTTGATATTTTCAGTGAATGATGTCTGATTTGGAACTATTAAGTCCAAATCCACATAATTTTACCTGGCCAATATCTATTTGCCCAATTTGTTAAGACAGCATGTGTCTCAAATCTCGAAAAGTCTAAGATCGTAGTCCGACAACATCGTTTTTCGTGTCGGCATCCTTGACATTCTTGGAATTAGACTCGTACTTGGTACGAAGCATCCTTAATATGCATCGAATGTGTATATTTCCTTGACCTCTTTTGTTTTCTTCAAAATCCATCCTGCCATCATAACTCGAAATTAAGCTCAGACTGAACTTCGTGCTATTTTGCAAGGGAAAACAATGCTCGGTCGGTTACCTCACTTTTAAGGCTTTCAAACCATATAAACAAGGGGAAAAACTATTAGTCATTGGACAAAGGAGATAAGTTATTGACATCAAATTTCTAGTTGTTTCTAACTTGTAGATCACTACTTGAAAATCATTTCTTCTAAACGGGCAGTGTCGTTCAACTTTGAATTGAATAATTGGCATAGAAGTATAAACTTTAACTAACTTCCACAGAGAGTTGATGATAAAAATAAAATTAAGAAAATGGTTCTATTGTTTTGGGTAAGATCTAACAAAAATATCTTGCCATTTGATGTTCATTAAAAGATCCAGGCTGACAGAAATTGACGTTCAACAACTGTGTTCAACAGCAAGTCAAAACCCTACACACAGCTAGCAGAAATTGCTTTAGTCACTCCAAATTCCAAAAGCCAAATTGACCGGTAGAGCAGCATATATTCGTTTTCGTCATGACATACACCTGTAGTAATGTGGACAAACCATAATTTGAACATAGTTTTCCTAAACAACAAAGATGGGATTTTCAAAATTATCCATACACAGAAAAATCCCACCGAACCTTGAAACCAGGAAAGTGGAAGTGTAATTTCCTTGCAAAGACAATACACCCGTAGTCACGCTCAAATAAATTTTTTTTTTTTTTTTGAATCTATCCAGTAAGCACTTTTTGGGTTTGCTGGACATGCTTTCACGTAACTCTGCGTTATTAATCCATCATTCAATTTCCATACATCGATGAGATGTGTGAATAGTGACTTGAGACCATTGAACACCCCCTCAAATTCATATATCCTTGTGATATGAAAAAAAAAAAAAAACTGGTAAGCATAATGATTATATATGACGTAAAATCTGAATGAAGTTGAAATTCCAAGTCCAATGCCCTCTCCTCGGCATCGCAGGAATGAATGGCGACTATTACCATGCTTAATACTGCTTTTTTAAAGAATAATACACATTATTAGAAATATGTAGTGTGCCGTCTGATGTGAATAACATAGCATGAAAAGAGATTTAAGGGATGCTCCAAATATATATGCACCACAACAATCTGTCCATCACGATCGCGGAAAGGGTATGATATACTCGGTGCATGATCACAACAATCAGTAATCACAGTTTTAAGCTTCTTAATGTTTCGTTTTGCATGCTATTTCATATTTATAATTTCAAAAAATAATCTATATGATTTAACTCTAGGTTTCATTCAACAATATTAAATTTTGTCAATTAAAAAAAAATAAAACAACAAGTATAAGATTTAACAAAAAAAACCCCTCTTTTTTATTATTCATGAAAAACAACCCCTTTTTTATTGTTCATGAAAAATTATAATTTAATCCTTAAAATTTTAAATTTTAAATTTTTTATTTTTATATCTTAAGAGCTTCATGTTACAATTCTAAACTTTATTTACTTATCTTAAGAGTTTCATGTTACAATTCTAAACTTTATTTACTCTACATTTTGGTCTCTAAAACTTTAAAAAATGAAATATAGTTGTAGAACAGAAGGAGAGATATAAAATGGTTAGTTAGCCATATTCTTATTATCACGAAGGCTAATATTGATGGCAATAAATTTCTTTTGAAAAAAAAGATTTTATTAAGATGTCTTATTATTATTATTATTATTCATGTTGCTAAAAAAGTGATAAACAGTAATATTTATATAGAAATGAAACAAAAATGAATAAAGAGCATAGAGTAGAAAGGAAGAAGAATAGAGAATGATTCTATTATATAGAGAAGTAAAAGATGAATTCTAACAAGATACTACATAGTATTTGCACTTTCCTTTTACACTGAAATAATGCTAATAGCTTTACTTAACTAACAAACAATACTAACAACATTTTAACAATATTAATCTCTAATCTTCTGACACTTGGCAAACATAAAGTCGTTGATATCTTTACAAAAAGTATATCAAGACCAGGGATATTCTGTCTACCTTACTTTAATTTTAGATTTTTTGATATATTTAAGGGTGTTTTAATATTAAAAATAAGTTTACTTAGGCATTTATAATGTTTCATTAGTGTTTTTAAGTTAAAATTTGGTTGAAAATGAATTTTGATGTCAAAAAACTCAAATACTTTTTCGACACCCTCTAGTGGTTGATAACCTTACCAGTAATAAATGTATCATATGCTAAGATGTCATCTTCCCTATTTAAAAAAAAAAATAGAAAGCTAGGTGTACAACCTTGCTTTTTTTTTTTTTTTCTATTGGGCCTAGCCTCTTAGATCGAGGCACCTAGCTTCTTTCTATATTCCTTTAGTCTTTTTTTTCTTAGGTTTCTAATGAAATGTACTATAAATAAAATAATTAAATTTGAATTTTTATTTATTTTTTCACTGTTTTTAAATAATATTATAGGTTTTTATGGTAATATTAGCAATTTTTTAATTATTATATACCTGAAATGCAACAAAATTCAAAAATTCACTTATTAATATCTAGGAAAATAAAGTTTCTTTTTTTTTCTTTCTTTTTTTAAATAGATTTTCTTGCATCATTTTATCAGATTAATTTTTTTTTAATCACATACAAAATATCAAGGTATTATTTTAATGCTTGTTTTAAAAAAATTCTTTTCAAATTATTATAATTTTTAATTTAAAAAATTGGTGCTTCTGATTATAAAACAAGCTTTTATTAAAAAATTTAAAAAATACATTCATAAATAAATGGTGTTTAGATAAAAGAGTTACATATTTCCTACCATTTTTTTGGAGCTAATAAAAATATAGTTTCATTCAAACAAAAAAAATACATGAATAAGTAAAGAATCATTCATGTAATAAAATTTATTTTTTTTCATTTAGAGTTTAAATTATTGTCTTTGATACACATGTCTATTTTAATTGTAATAAAAACTAAATGAAAAGATATTTTTAAAATCTTATACCTTCGTGGGAGAAAATAAAAAGGTATAAAAAAAACTAATTCTTGAGAGTTTAAAAGTTATGTTTCTTGAGAATTTTAAAGTAAAAAACAAGTTGAAATATAGGTTTTTATATTCTAAAAACTTAGACATGTTATTGGCTAGAATCTTAACCAATCAATGGCACATAATATATCATCTTTCTTTAGAAAAATAAGACAAGTGATATTTTGTTTGCTTATATTTTTTTTAAGAAAAAAAAGAAAAAAACTAGGGACATAGGTGATACGACTAAAAGATTGATATCTTCTACCAAGTACAGGAGTGTCGAAGTAATAAATAACCCGGCAAGACTGGGGTCGAACAACAGGGAGGTTAATTATACAAATTATAAATAACAATAATATAACAACAATAACAATAATAACAATAACAATAATAATAGTAACAACAACAATAACAACAACAACAATAATACTAGTAGTAGTAGTAGTAACAATAATAATAATAATAAAGAAAAAGAAGAAGAAGAAGAAGAGGATGATGAGAACTTTGAGATGGAATATTAATGTAAGGATTAAACAATGATAATAACAAATGTCAAGGTTAGAGGTTCCACTAATAGCATGTCAAACAAGTATAGTATAAACTCTTATTATTGAATTGGAAACCACACACAAGGGAGGTTCCAATCAGATTATATATTGTTAACATGATTACATTAGTCATCTTATTCGATTAATGCTAATACTTGTAAATCTCGTCAAGTATTCATGATTATAACTTATGTTAACAACAAATCAAGTTTCTTTCATAGCTCAGGTGTCGGTTATACCATACATTATGGGCTATGAAAGTGCCAAGCATTTGTTGTACCAAGTGTTATACAACATAAATTAAGATTAGTCATTTAACAAGCAAAGTATTAAAGAGTGAACAAGATAACAAATATAAAATATGTTAGTATCAAACATTAAAGTCCATATTAAGTTTACATTATACTTATTCTTACACCATTAGTGTAACCTTTTCACCTTGACATAATTAACTTAGCTAGACATAATGAAAGAAAGCAAAATAGATAAACAAAATAAGAACATGAAAGTTAACTAAGTAAAGGAAAGGAAATGAAAGGTATAAACTTAATATTAATGAAAGCAAAGCATAAAAAATACAAAGAGAGAAAGGAAGAGCATGATCTTGATCTGGAAACCAAGATACCTAATTGCATGACAAATTCCTCTTATAGGCCAAAATTAGAAACTATTGATTTGATGACTAATTGATAAGTGGGTGGCCAACTTTTGACTTGGTGACAATCCTTATCTTCTCTTGTCTGCCCAAAACGTCATTGATAACGTCAAAACTGGAGCCAGTTGCAAACATGAAAGTTGTAGGCAATTGTCTCAGCTTTCTTGTGTAAAAAATTCAGCTCATTTGGACTTCTAGAACCTCAGTTTATTTGAACTTCTAGAACTCCAGATATGGGTCAAACACTGAATAGTGCTCGGGCTAGAAGACAAATTGAGACTTTTTTGAAAATGGTCTTTTTAGATCTTAGGCTCCATATGAAAGTTGTAGGCCTATGTCTTACCTTTCCATCCATATAAATTGGACCTAAATCTGAGATATATAGCTCTAGATATGACCCAATTACCGAACAGTGTTCCGGTTTGGATTGCACCGACATCTCTTCTCTAAGTTTGACCATCTCTTTATCCATGCAATTTAAGTTCTTCAAGTCATCAATCAATCCTTTCATTTATGTGATAGACCTGCATTAAAAATAGACATTTACCACAAATTATAGGTATCTTATATTATTAGATACATTATTATAAAACATATTTTAGTTAAGGAGTTATTGATACTTCAAGTGCAAAATGATGATATAAAACCATGATAAAAATGCACTTTTAAGTACTAATCACACCCCCCAACCAGCTTATTACTAGTCCCTAGTAATCAAAGCGTAAACCTTCTAGGTGCATTTGGCTTCTTTGTTTTGGCCTAAATATGCTAGCCAACACTTTTAAGCCCATACACCTTATCTCTTTTTATATTGCTTTAGGATACTACAATTCTCCCTCGAAAACAAAAAAAGAAGAGAAAGAACTAAGAACTAATCTAGATTTACTGGAAAAAAACCTGGTTCTTAGCAGCAATAAGGAATAAAGACTTTAGATATAATGTAATCCAATGCCATAATACCAATATTAAAAAATAAAAAGTTGAAATTAAGAGACCTGGTATTGAGAAAAATAGAAGCAACATTTAGTGATAAAGTGAAGGGGAAATTAGCTCTTAATAAAAGTGATGAAAGTTAGCAATACCACCTATAAGAAAATAAGGGGAAAAAATCTCTCTTGAGCTTGATAATCTAATCACTTTAAGATGTACTTCTACTGAAATATTTGTACTTTTTAAATGATTTAAATGAATTAATTTTCTTTGTGTTTTCATTGTTGTTTATCTTGAGTTTTGTCTTAGTTGGATCTGGTTTTTATCCATTTGATGTTTTTATTAAATTTTCTCCTTTAGGTAACAATGAAAATGTTTTCATAAAATATTATAAGATGAACAATCCATACTTTATTTTGTTACAATAAAAACATAAAGTTCAATAAGATAAATACAAACATCTTGTTGGGCTTTTAAAAAATATTTTCCTCGTAAACACGAGCCTTTATATGCCAATGAAACAACCCATCAAAATTAAAAGGATCATTTGGAAGAAAACCTCAACTAAAATTAAAGTTAATGTTCTTAGTTAGCCTTATTCTTGAAATAGAGGTCACTCATTAATTCTACAATCTCATCATCTACAACTACATGAAAGGTAATAGAGTTTCTATATATTGCTTAAAGCTTGTGAAGGTTATTTTTAAGCTTCAGCATATAGTATACCTCTGCTTGAGTAGCTTTAAAAGTAAATCGTATATGACCTCACTCAATTTGGGTATTTTTAAAGGTGGATTCCAATTCCTCAGTCTTTCTTTGATAAAAAAAACTATCCATTATTTAACAAAGAAATAATAAGCAAAAAAAATATGAATCTTTTTTCTCTAACCACATCCTAGAACAATGTTCTGGCCTCTTGAAGTTGAGCCTCGACATTCATATGAACAGATCTAAAATTCTCTTGTTCTTTTAACTGTTAAGGGCTATCCACCCTTTAGCCCCACATCTTCTTGCTAATAATGTTTGCATTTAAAAGGATTAAAAATATTTTTTAAAAAAAAAGCTTCTCATTTCAGAGATAGTTTTTATGAGATATTAAAATATCCAGTACAGTTATTTCTCCATATAGAACCCTATGTCTTTTAGAAATTGAGACATTCATGATATAACACTTATGATCACCATATTGTCATCTCTAATAAAAATATACTATCACCAAGTAAGACCCTCGTGGCTTCACCCTTATCCCTTCTTTATATAAGGACCGCAAAACCAACTAATAATAGGCATTCTTAAGATGGAATACTTGAACTAGATCCAATCTGAGGATAAAAATATGAGAGCCAAGGGCAAAGCTAAGAAGTTTTTCTATCCTGGGCTACTAAGCAAATACATAATTTTTTTTTAAGATCAATCATTAACTCATGTACATGAATTTGTCAAGTTAACAATAAAGTTTTGATCCAATTACATACCCAAGATATGAAAATATAAAGTTCAAATTACATAAAACTGAAGTGAAAGTGAAAATAAACTACAATATTGAAGTTGCACCTTTTGATGTTTTATAAAATAAAATTTATTTATGATCAAATTTGAATCAATATATTTAATAAGCTCTCATTCAATAGAAATCATTATAAAATATACTAAGAACTCTTCTTTTATTTTATTGCAAAACACAATTTTAACATGCTTCATGGCTACAAATGCTTGCTTTGTGGTGATAGTGGAAAAAAACAAAGTCAAAATAAGACGAATCAACCTTTCAATCAAATGATATTGTTGTAACTTATTTGTTTCAACTAATCCTCAATATAATTTGAAAATTATTAACATATTTTGAAAACTCTTATGATGAGTCATATCAATCTGATAATGCTCCCACTAAAATCTCAAACAATACATATTTTATTTGTTGAAATCTTTAGGATAGAAATTCTTAACAAACTTGCAAATAACATCACTTTAAATTATTAATGTTCTCCTTAGGTTTCGAAGTAGAGCTAAGTGCAAAGCGTACCATTATCCCATCATTAAATCTAGAATTTGACTCTTTTAGCTGAAAATTTACTATTAGGTTAAATATATCATAATGATAATGCTGGTAAACTATCACCAATTCTTATTATTTAAATGAACGACCTATAGTATATTTATTTGAAGCATTTATATATGATATGTCAATCTTATATTGTGTACAAACATATTACACATATGCAAATAGAAGATCAAATCCAGCATTTTTTAAAATTTGAAGCAATGCTTTGGTAGTTGAAACAAAATTAGATTGAATTTGTGTGTTGGTTAGTACCATATGATAAATAGAATAAGGAAAGGTGTGTTGCTTTTCTTAAATTTTATGAGCTAAGTATATAGGGAAATAAGATGTTATCTAGCATGAGGGGAGATATGATTTTCGACTTTAGTTTTCGTAGCTTACAAAGATAAACATTTTGAAAAAAAAAAAGTAGCTAATTTGGTGGAAAAAACATGTTTTTGTGGGCTAATTTAGTTAAGTGTAACTTGAATTAATTTAATATTAGTATAAAATTTTTTTGACAATAATTTTACTTGGGCTATAACTCATCCATGCCTTTAATATGGCTCCGCCCATAGGTAAGGGGAGGTAATCAACCATAATAGTGTTTAAGGAAGAAGTGGTCGTTATAGGAAAGTGAAACCTCAAATACACTTTTAGAAAATATCATTCTGGAAGTGACAAATCTAGAGTCTCGTTGATGTCGACACTTCATCTCCTCAAAATCTTTTTTTGTTTCCCTAATTATCTCCTTGATTGATTCAAATTACTCTTTCTTGTGCCCATTTACTTAATGATTTGTCTATGACTACCTAATAGAGCCTGGTCCACCTAACATAACGATAAAGCATGATGTCAATAATGAGAAAATGGCAAAAAAAAGTTAAAAAAAGAAAAAGAAGATATCTCCCTACCTAATTGTCTTTCTTGAAAGGAATATCTCTCAACTACTAATGTAACATTATATCTATAAGTGCTACTTCTTAATTGATTATATAATAGTTTTTCTTTTATAAGTAAAGGAAGATATCACATTACCCTCATAAAAAAAAAAGGACCTCTCTAAGGGGTAGTACACCTCTATTTTTTAGATTCTCTATATAACAATATGGGTTTAGTATATTAGAAAGGATCCATTCTTTTCACCGCTTGTGGATGGTTTCTAGTCTCCCTTTAAACATTTGTTTGAGAGGACTGTTATGACGATGTCGAAAAGTAAAAAACCAAGCAATATCCTGACACCCTTATATATATTCTGTCAACTAAAAATAATTTTTTAAAATTCTAATAAAAGAATCTTTCTAAGAAATCTCATAAATTTATCAAAAAAAAAAGTGACAACCAACCATTTAGGTGAAGCTAGCTCAAACATATTTCATGTATAAAGAATATATCACTAGCAAAATCACAAATAGGAACCTATACCTATATCTAAACAAACATATAGGAACAATAATCTTTGATTCTTTATAAATGGTGCTCCTAAGAGGTTTGTTGATTCTATTTTATGGAAGAGGGAGTCTTGTATGTTAACCCACTCATAATATTCTATTTAGGTCTTGTTTGTTTGCGGGAAAATAATTTTGTTTTGAAGAGTGGTTTTCTTGAATAATAATAATATTCCTAGAAAATAATTTTTTTTCCTGATATTTGGTAGTATCATGAAAAATAAGTTGGAAAATATTTTTCAATGTCTGGCTATATTATGAAAAATGAGTTGTAAAATAAATTGTTACTATTGTTTTTCAAGTTTATTACAATAATGAGGAAGAAATCTTAAAAATTAAAAAGTTAAGTGAAAATAAAATTAATAAAAGATTAATTTTATAAATTATCTCAAATAAAAAACAAAATAATAGAGATCAAATCTAACAGATAAAAAGGTTGAAAGATGATGAAATTAAAAAAATACAATTTTATAAATTATTTCAAATAAAATAAATAACAATGAAAAGAATAAGGATCAAATCTGATAGATAAATAATTTTAATAAAAGAATGATAAGAAAAAAGCAAATAAGAATCATAAAAATAAGAATCTAAGTTGATATAAAAATCAAATTAAATCAAATTCTAAGGGATGAAATTAAAAAAAAAATATTCAAAACAAATATATGGCAATTAAATATTTGAGGATCAAATTTGATATAATATAGTTTTATTTGAGTCAATAACATGATATTTTTAGTATTATCACAACTTTTGAAAAGTATTTTCTACCAAAAATAAAAGAAAAACACTACGGAAAACACTTTTATGAAAATCAAGAAAAAATTTCCTTTGACTTGAAATTATTCTGATATTTGGTAGTATCATGGAAAATAAGTTGGAAAATATTTTTCAATGTTTGGCTATATTATGAAAAATGAGCTGTAAAATAAATTGTTAATATTGTTTTTCAAGTTTATTACAATAATGAGGAAGAAATCTTAAAAATTAAAAAGTTATGTGAAAATAAAATTAATAAAAGATTAATTTTATAAATTATCTCAAATAAAAAAAAATAATAGAGATCAAATCTAACAGATAAAAAGGTTGAAAGATGATGAAATTAAAAAAATACAATTTTATAAATTATTTCAAATAAAATAAATAACAATGAAAAGAATAAGGATCAAATCTGATAGATAAATAATTTTAATAAAAGAATGATAAGAAAAAAGCAAATAAGAATCATAAAAATAAGAATCTAAGTTGATATAAAAATCAAATTAAATCAAATTCTAAGGGATGAAATTAAAAAAAAAAGATTCAAAACAAATATATGGCAATTAAATATTTGAGGATCAAATTTGATATAATATAGTTTTATTTGAGTCAATAACATGATATTTTTAGTATTATCACAACTTTTGAAAAGTATTTTCTACCAAAAATAAAAGAAAAACACTACGGAAAACACTTTTATGAAAATCAAGAAAAAATTTCCTTTGACTTGAAATTATTTTTTATTGACCAACTTCTTAATGACAAACAAAAAATAAAAAAGTTTGAAAAGTGATTTTCAAGAAACTACTTTCCGTGCAAAAAACGAGATTTTAGTCTATTAACCATTGATGTTGTCACTATGCTAGGACAAGGAATTTCCCTACCATTGCTCCTCTCACTATTAAGGTATTTTTGATATTATGATAACGATTGTGTTTTTAAAGTGCCTTTTATATTAAAATGTATCAAAATAGTATTTTTAAAAAAATTATTTTTGATATTAGCACATCTAAATGATCAAAAAACACTGAAAAAATAATTAAAAGCAAAAAGTTTTATGTTATTTTAGGTCACACCACGATAACAAATTAAATGTCATATTAAAATGTATAAAAATAATATCTTTTTAAAAAATTATTTTTAATAGAAATACATCAAAATAACTCAAAAATACTAAAAAATTAATTGAAAGCAAAAAAATTCATGTTTTTATAAAAGCAAATTAATGTCACGATCTCATATTAAAGAGTGCGTTTGAGAATATGGTAGTGATTGTAGTTTAAAATATATTTTATTTAAAAATACATTAAAATAATTTTTTTATTTTTTTAAAAATATTTTTAACATCCGTACATAAAAAAATTTAAAATTATAAAAAAATCAAATATTTTTAAAATTAAAATTAAAAACTATATATAATTTATACCGTACCCTCGTGCATACCTGAAATCTGCTACAACCGCACAGCTTCTATAAAAATTAATGGAAAGTTTTTCTACCTTATAACCTCGATAAAATCAAACTACTGAAAAGTAAAGGAATGGACACTGAAAAATGGAGTGGTCATTGGAAACGAGGAGACTTGGAAGGTTAATAAGCTGAAAGATAAAACTCTAGCTGAAGTAGAGGGGTAGATTTGGCATCCACACTAGCTGGAACTCCTAGGGGAACGCCACTAGGGCTGGAATTAGAGTTGAAAATAAAAGCGTAAGCTTGTACACCCACTTACACGCCTTACAAAATAATAATAATAATAATAATAATAATAATTCTCTCTATGTGCATGCATGTAATAATTTCATATCACTCCTCACCTGACGCCATGCGTTCGCCACTCTACCACATTCTTCTCACCTTACACCACGTGGCAGCCAACCATGCCTTTCTATAAATCACATTAAATTTCAACTGACAACTCCGTTCCACAATTACGTGCATGCAAACAAAACCCAAGTTTCCATCAAGTGTCCATTCAGTTCACGGGTTCATCAGCACCATCCCCCACCACTACTAACTGTTGCGACATGACAGTAAGCTCCCACCATCGCCGACTGCTTCGACTTTACAATACACATTGTACATGATGTGAGTATTATGGAAGTATCGTGCATGCAGTAGCACTTAAAAGATGTATCAGAATTGATTTGTTGAAGTTATAGACTTATTTTTTAAAATTTATTATAGGAAATATTATATTGTTTTATAGGAAATATCATAGGAAATATTTTCTTATTTTGTGTAAACTTATTTATATTGTTTTATGTAAGCATTTAATATTTTCTTATATTATAGGAAATATTATATTGTTTTATATAAACTTATTTTGTGTAATATTTCTTAATATATATATATATATAGAGAGAGAGAGGGGGGTGGTGGCTATCATATCCTGGCAACCCTTCTAATATATAAAAAAACATTATTTTAATTTGATATCAAAACTTGTTTATCTTAACATATTTATTTCTTCATCATCTATAGCTGTTGGTTTCTTTGCTATTGAACATGATGATAACTTATTTATTATTCCTCTATTATTGATTCTATCATAATTTCTCCATTTATAAATCCCTTCAATTATTGTTGTTATTGACATCAATATCAGCTCTTCTTCTATTTCTTCATCTTTCCTAGTAGTATCGCCGCATTTGCTTTTCTCTGCAGCTGCTACAGTCATGTCTGTATTTTTTGTGACAACAACTATTAGTTTTTTGATAGCCATTATTCTCATTTTCAAGACACAACAAGTAATTAATCTCAAGCTTACCAACATGAATTATCTATATTGGTGCATGCAGATGAGACTATATTTAATTGGTCAAGGTGTTTTCTCATTTGCCGATGCCTTATTTCCATGTCCTTCTCCCCGCGTCTTGCCAAGTGATGCTTCTGCTGCCTTTATCACCTTCGGTTTTGGTTTTAATTAAGCTTTTTTGACATGAAAATAACAAGATTAGCTTATCTTCGATGCTCTCCTCTCCTCTTTTTCTATGAATCTCCTTCATCTTGTGGTTGATTATCTAACTTCTACTAGTGTTTAGAGCACACTAGAACACACCCTTGCTTCACCATCTAACTCTTTGATTATGCAATTATATGACTCTCTTCAATATCTTCATCAAGGTAACGATATTATCACCATTTATTTGCAAAAAGTTAAATGATTATTTTACAAATTAGCAGTAACAAGCAGACTTATCTCCTTTAGTAATTTCAATTTATATGTTTTTCAGGGCCTTCATAGTGAATTCTATTATTTGGTTACAAATTTATCGACCAAGGTTGAGCCTCTTCCTTACTTTAAGTTGTTTACTTATGAGTTTTTACATAGAAACTCAATGCAATTCACTTCTACTATTGCACCATTGTTGCCTGCACATACACAATCTCTCTCTACTTTAGCTGCTCAACGTGGCTTTTCTATCTTTAATAGCAGTGGTTCCTCTTGTAATCAAGGTAGAGGAAGATGTGGTGGTTGAAGGAATACTCATAGCTTCTTTAACTAGTCTGATGGTCATAATTAACGTCACAATATGGTTGTTCTTGGTAGCAAAATCATGGTTATAGGGGCAATTTACAACAATAATCTAACCGAACATTTTTACCCAATAAGTGGCCTCATCAGGTATGGTGTTAGTTATGCAACATTTTTGGTCACTCAATGTAACAATGTTCACAACTAGTTACCCATGGAAATCAAGCCTTAGCCAACTTCTCTTTCAGTGATGCTTCAGCAACAAACCCTGTCACATAGTTAATATAGGTGCAAATCAGCATGTTATTCCAGACATTGCAAGTATGACAAATGTGGATCCTTATTTTGGTAATGATCAATTGCATGTTGGTGATTGTAAGAGATTTGTCATATCTAACACAACTCATACTATCTTACATACTCTAAACTGAGTCTTTACTTTATCTAATATATTACATATTCCTCAAATTTATCTATTAAAAAATTTTATCATGAAAACTATATTTTTTTTAATTTCACTCATTTTTTTATGTCAAGGATCTCATAATCAAGAAAGTTCTTTTTTCCGATCAAAGTAAAGATAACATTTATGTCCTCTTAGAGTTTTCTATCATGTCTATGCCTCAAGCCTTTTGGTATGCTAGCTTGTATACTTCTATTGATGTCTAGCATTGTCAACTTGGTCACCTAAGCTCACATGTTTTGAGTCTCTTAGCATCAAATAAAAAGATCATTTACAATTCTCATCATTTAAATTTTCAATGTCAAACTTGTTTATTAGGAAAATCATTATGTATGTCTTTGAAACCTACAAGTCACAAAACATCTGCTCCTCTTAAGCTAATTTTTAGTGATGTTTGAGGTCATGCCTCTATTTTATCTTCTAATTATTTTCAATATTTTGTTGTTTTTGTGGATGCGCACATGAAATTTATTTGGTTTTATCCACATGAAATTCATTTTTGTGGATGCGCACAAGAAAATCATTTAATTAAATCAAATTATCCTATTAAAAATCTAATTATATCATTGGACAAACTTAATTTTTATATAAATTCATTCAATAATAATTTAATTTGACTTTAAATATGCATTATCTCTTCAATTTTAGGTATAATAAGGTATAATTATGCTCCTGGTTCCATTTAAAATTATAGTTTGCTTTTTTTGCTATTATTATTTCTTTTCTTTTTTTTTGAAAAAAAAGAAAAATTTAAAGAATAAACCAGAAACGGATTTTATTTATTTTTCACTTGTAAATATATATATATAAAAGGCAATGAGGAAGTTTATCATCTTATTATTGATGGCCTTGTGTGTTTAAAGTGACTAAACTCCTGCACATACCACCTCTTTCTCTCTGGTATTAAAGAGCTCCATAACCTAGGATTACTATCTTAGGCTCTAAGGCCTCCCTTCAAAGACTTAGTCTTTTTTCTAAGGGTGTGCCGCCTTCCCCAATCCTTTCTCCACTACAAAGGGAGGTGTCCCGCTTCCCTTGAACTGATACGGTGGCTAGGAAATTTTGTAGATTTTCTTTCAATAAATCCTCTATGCTCGTTTTGCTTAACATTAAGATTCTGTTTAATTCATAATTAAAAATTGAAGATTGACTATTAAAGGATAAAGTATCAAGGTAAAGTATTAAGAAGGTTTAGCATATTTATAAAAATTATTTATGATTGTGGGGCTCGATAATTTTTAAATTAATATTAAAATAAATGAAATTAAAAAATAATAAATGATGCATAATGACGGAACCTATTTGTTGAGTGTGAGTAAAAAAGGAGAGAAAATAAAATTTGAATTTTAAGGTAAAAAAAGAAGAAGAAGAAGCACAAACTTCAAATTGTTTTCCTCCCTTTACGACCCCAACAAGATTAAAGAGAATAAATATTCCTTTATCTCAAAACCTAACCCAACGGTGGAAAGCACCTTTAGCAGGTGGTGCTTTTATGAGTTGGATTTTGCATGGGTGTGTTTTGTGAAAGGATGTTGGTGATTGTCATGGTGGTGCTTTGACAAAAGTGTGAGGGATGAAGTGAGGCCGTGCTAGCACTTGAGGTGCGAGTGAGTGCCTGAGACTTCAATGAAACAGACCAAGTGGTGCCAGTGAGTGGCCTTGTAGCCCGTAATAGATCCTCGACCCAAATTTCAGACGTTCGCTGCTCATATCTATTTGCCTCGAGCCTTCTCTCTCGATCGCTCATGAGAGACGAAAGGAAGCAGCAAATTAACAAAAACGACTAAATGACATGGCAGCGGTTTAAATGTTTATATAACCAATAAATCGGGTTAAAATATTTTTAATTACCTTTTAAGATTTATTTTCATGTTTTTCTATTATAATAAAAAAACTCAATTTAATAAAATTTATAATTCAAGTTGTGAATTTAACAAGTGATAAGAGCTAACTTAGCATATTATTTTCTTAACTTGATTTTTTTTAAAAACTTATCTAGTTAATAAGATAATATCAAGATAATTTCTAATTTAAAATCTAGATGAAATAAAGAATTTAGTCAAAAAAATTTAAATTAAATTTAATAACAATATTAAAAAATTTACTACAACGAAGATAATATTATTTTTCACTTTAAAGATAAGATTGGTCGAAACCATAGTAACTACGCCGAGAATATCCTAATAGTTATCGTTTCACAATTGTATGATCAGGGCAAATAATTAGATCAATGGAACGAGGCAAAAGTCGCACAGATTTATATTTTGGTTTTGTTATGTACTTTCTTTCATTTCTTTTTTATTCAATTAAAAGAATTTAATCAGTAAACATTTTTTCTCCTTTTCTTATTATTTTATAATTACAAATTTCATATTTTTATTTTTTTCCTCCTTTTCTTATAATTCATCATTTTTAACTTATTTTTTTCTTTATAAATTCATTTTTTTCTCTTTTAAAATATTTTATTTTATTTACTAAGTAATTAGTTAATAAGATAAAAATGATTAAAAAAAGCTAGATAAAATTAAAAAAATAATTAAAAAACTAAATGCAATTAAAACAACTAATGACATTTGTGATATATTTAGACTATCATTTTGAGAAGAACATGTCATATTGGTGTAATAACTAACGGTTATATATATATAATCTCTTTTAATGGAGATAATATTAAAATAAAAAATACTTAAAATAACTTACCATCTAGCAAAAATTTATTTTAAAGCAAGATTTTAAATATGTTTTTGTAGAATTTCTTTTACAGATTTGCAATTAACATATAAAAAAAAATTTGATTTAGTAAATTATTTTGAAATTTTATAATACAAAGAACAATTGAAAGGATTTTTTTTTATAATAAAGTAATTTTTCTGATAATCATTTTAGTGGCAATTAAATATATTTTTTTTATAATAGAGTAATTGAATATGCTCTGTGTCAAGGATTCTAATATTGTTGGTCTTGTTTTATTTATTTGCATCAGAAATTTATTTATAATTCATATATTTCTTTTATATTTCTTTTATGTTTATTATATATATATATATATATATAAAAGGTAACAAGAACTGTAACAAAACAAAATAAAAAGTAAAGGACGAAAAGAACGAACGGGCTTTATAATGTTGTGGTCGTTTGGGTCGTGAGAAGTTTAATGCCATGGGTTTCACTTGTAGTTTAATTTGGGTTGAAGTCTTAGCATTTAAAACCTTTTTCTTACAAATGCTCCAATCAATTTCATTACAAAATCATTTTCTTTCTTTTCTTTAAATAATTTATCTCCTCCCCATAGACGCGACAGGCAACATGTTAAGAAAGGAACAGGATGAATCTAATGCTAGACTTTTTCATTTTCCCTTTGCTTTGGCGCACAAAGACTCGAAATGAGCACAAAAATCCATGGCTATTATCTTAAAGAGTTCAAATTCAGAGAGGAAACATCATGAATTGGGGACAGTTGAAAAGATAGCAGGAAATTCCATATCAAGGAGAAAGGGAGGCTTGCTTGGTCATTAATGAAAGGAGGGCTAGAAGCCATGCAAAGCACATCATAGTGACAAGAAATATCATCCTCCGACACGCACCAAATGGCATTTAATAAAAAAATTTCCAAGGCCACTAGGCTGCACAATGCACATTCATCCTCTGGACCAGCAAAAAACTGGCACCATCGGCAAAACTTATAGCAATTAGCAAGGTAAATTCTGATTGTTCCTCCTTTCCTTATTATTTTTGTTCATGTGGTTGTGAAGTGAATTTAATTTGTAAATTCTGCATTTATTCTTTGAATGATGTACTCAATATGTTTGACAAATTATGAATGCATTTGGAACTTTTTAGATCATAACAAGATTTTAACTTGATTGATTTTTTTTACATACATTTTTTTTTGATAGACTACATATTTTGGATATTCATTTGGGATTCCAACTCAAATAGCTTAGTGGATTGATTTTGGTTTAGAAAGCAACAAATTAAGGTATTTATAATTTGCTAAAATCTTATTCATTCGAATTGCTTGGAATGGTTGTTGAAAATTAAAATTATTGTTTGTTAATTATTGTAATATTTATAGTTTTTATTATATTAATGATTGGGTATAACTTTCATTACATTCAAGATCTTTATGATGTGTTAGTGATCAAAACTCAAATAAGTACAGAGTTATTGGTTCATTTTTTAAAAAAAAAATGATGAATCATCAAGTGAATAGAGCACAACAAATTCTAAACCTTTTAATTGTAAAAAATATGATGTCTCAGGGATTTCTTCGGTCTTCAAAAGGGAATCGTGGTCAAGAATTTGACACTACAATTCTTTAACATGATCTAGGATTACATTGGCAAATATGTGAATTTTATA
This sequence comes from Populus euphratica, assembly GCF_000495115.2. Taxonomy (NCBI): domain Eukaryota; kingdom Viridiplantae; phylum Streptophyta; class Magnoliopsida; order Malpighiales; family Salicaceae; genus Populus; species Populus euphratica. The sequence continues at coordinate 724,437 of NW_011499951.1, forward strand.
TTAATAATATTGACAATATTTAGAAAGCATACATTAATCTTAGGTCATATTAATCTGAACTAAGTGTGTATCCTAATTATCAGATAAGGCACAATCTTGATGGTTTCAATATAAGTGGTTTAATCACGATTCTTTGCTTGAGTATTCAATTGCATAAGATATGATATTTTGTTTTTCTTACTTTCTTTTTAATAATGAACAATATAAAATTTTCATTATTGATGGTTTCAGAAATTGGAAGAGAGTTAGTGGAAAACAATGTGTCTTTTTTAGTCATAATCTATCTTCAGCTCATCAACGTGCTATAATAATGCTTAAAGAACTCATCTCAACAAATTAATACAGTTATGAATATGCAATCCTTTTAACAAATAGTTCAAAATCAATTACGGCTAAACATTATGATTGAAAATGTTAGATTGTTAGCAAGTCAAGGATTGATTTTTAGAAATAATCATGGGTCTTATGATTTATCCAATCGAAGAAACTTTATTGATTTTATACAAACTTTTGGAAGTTGTAACATTGAAATTGCCAATGTTTTTCATAATAATGCTCCTAGAAATGCCATGTATATTGCATCATCAATATAAAAGGAGATCTTTCATATATTTGTTAATAAGGTGAGGAAATTGTTATGATATATTTAATATTGTAATAAATTTTCAATTACTGAGGTTAAATCATATATTTCTAGAAAACACAATAAAATTGTTTTATATTAACTCAACATTAGATCCTTCTCATGCTTTCACATAATTTAAAGTTGATGATAAATGTAAGCTTGCTAGGAAATTCTATACTTCACTTCTATGAATTTACATAATTAAAAAATATAAATAAAGTATTATAAGTTGTCAATAGATCATCCAAACTTCCAGAATATTAATTCTCTTACTACATTGTATTATTAATTAGTTGACATAGGCTAGACAAATGATCTTGACTTGATTAGTAGACTAATTTAATTGGTACTGACTCAAATTGGTACTGACTCTTAGTGTTTCAACATCAACGACGAAATGAGTCTTTTCATTCATGAAGTTCATTAAAAATTGATTTTGAAACAGATAAATGATGAGTTTTTTTAGTTGATTGTTTGATTATTCATATAGAAAAAAACTTTACAAATAGTATAGATAATAAATCAATAATTAAAGAAGTTTATTCGATAAAGAAACGTGGAGCCCAACTTAGATAGTAGTTTATTTTATTTTTATTATAATTATTATATATATTATGATGGTAAGATTTATTATGTCTCCTTATCTTGTATACTTATTTTTTTTTAATATAACAATAGCCCATCTAGTTTTTAAATCCTGGATTGGTCCCTACTAACCATTTTTTTTCCTTCTTCTTTGCATTTATAGTTATTTATTTAAATAATGGGAAGTTAGGAGAGAGAACTAAAAATAAAACTCGAGTCTCTCTACCCTTTAGGATATTAACGACACATCTTGTCCTTATCTAGATTATGTTAAGATGTTTATCTTCCCATCTTATTCTATTACATTTGGTGTCACGTGTCATGTGTAATATTCTTGAATTTTTTAATATATTTGAGCCATGATAATGAAAATGTTTTTTTTAATTAAGATATTCTTTTATGATTATGATAATCTCTTACTTCAACAAATAAATAATATCCTTGATTCCAGAATTTTTTATTAATTTTTTTTTTAAATTCAATAATCTTTCAAAGAGATTGTTGTACTTTATTTGTAATTTTTTCCCTTTTATATTTTATATAAATAAATTATATTTTCATGATATATTTATAGAAATAAAATATTTTTTTATTGGTAAGAAAAATAGAATCCAAGATAAAATAAACAAATAAAATTAAAATTAAAAAACAACGTATTTTCATTTTTCTAATTAAAAAAATTATGATAGTTGAAAAACCATCCATGATGTTTTATATTTGAAATTCTACCCGCAATGTAGCTGGGTGATAAAACTAGTCAAATCCAACAAAACTAGATGAAGCTATGACATAAAGGTTTAATAATTATAATAATAATAAAAAAATAAAAATAAGAACAAAGGATGAAATATATATATTGTGAACCCTTTTGATGACAATTAATCTTACATTAACCTCTTTCAAGGCCTAAAATTAGATTAAACTAGTGAATGGTCCTGTATTTCACTGCAGATTGGATTAAAAATTTTAACGTTAAAAAAAATATATACCCATGATTTTTTTAATTTTATCCAAAAAAATTCTAAACAATTTGAAACAAGAATAAAAGTGGCATCTTTCTAATCTCCTTTTATCTTACCAGCGTACTCTAGTTATCAATTGGCATTTAAAAAATAAAAAGAATATATGTTTTTTAGATAAATTATGATAATTTTAACATAAATTTATTTAAAAAACATAAAAATAGTAAATCGAATATGTGTTATCACATAAAACTCTTTGGCCATGGCATCAAAACCAAGTCAATCCGGTGATTCAACCTAGAGACGACTTAGCTCCTTGGTTAGCTTAGATTTCAAATTGGGCAAAGAGTAAATTGGCATGATATAACCTGATCCACGACTTAGCTCTTTGGTTAGCTTAGATTTTAAATTAGACAAAGAGTAAATTGGCATGATATAACCTGATCAACCTAAAAAATCTAAATATAACTTAATTAAAATCTAATTTTATATCAAGGACAAGAATTTTTATATCAAGGACAAGAATTTTTCAAGATAAATCTAAATATAACTTAATTAAAATCCAATTTTATATCAAGGACAAGAATTTTTCAAGATAATGTTGTTTTAACATTTTATTTTTATAAAACAAGATGATGTCATGTTAAATTAATTGAGATTAACTTGAGTTAACCTACCATACTTATGATCAAGGTCTTAGATCATACCATAACCTAATTTTTAACCTCTTATTTTTATATATATTTTGAGAAATTAGAAAAACATGTGTGTGTTCAATAAATTTAGTAAATTTTAATCATGTGATTATTTTTATTTAATTTTTGTGTGTTAAGAAAAACCATGAAAATAAAAATACAAATACAAATAAAAAAATACAACAACATCTAGAAGATAAAAAAAAAAAAACATAGCTAGAGTTGAAATTGGACCAATAATTGATTATTATGAGCAAAAATTGAGTTTGAGAATTTTTGTGCCGTAATTGAGAGCTTAATTAATGAAGAAAATGATAAAAAAAAGGGGTTAGTTTGATTTAATTTGACTAAGATTGAAAGAAATTAGAAGTTCAAGGATGATTTTTAAACCAATAGGCAAGTTGGAAATTAATTGATGACTTAATTGAAGAAGAAAGTTGAAATTGGGAGTCAAATCAGCTAAAAAATGAAGATTTGAAGAATCATGGATTGAAATGGAAGCAATGGAAAAACCAGTGAGCCTATAGTAACTCGGTCAAGGGAGAAATTGAAAGAAAATTAGAAAAAAAAAACAAGATGAAGATCGAAAAAAAAAAATTAGAAGTTCAGGGACCAAAGAACAAAAAAACATTGAAACGAAGGCACCGTTATTCTCTCCCAACAAATCAAGCGAAGGAGGGTTGGTAGCCGACACCCAAGCTAGTTGGGAGTCCAAATTCATCACGAAAATCTTCAAGGATCCAGCCCTTGTTAATCAGGGGAGAGAGAGAGAGAGAGAAGAGGGCATATCATAAAAGCTAATGTAATAAAGCATCGATATCAATTGATTCAAGACACCAGGAAGACAGAGAGAGGAAGAGGCAGAGATGCATACACAAACAAGAAGAAAAGGAAAAAGGAAGAGGTAGAGTTCTAGACATCAAACAGTGGTGCAGAGGCAACTACATAGTTCCTTCCAATACTTTCAATCCATTCTAAGAGAATTAGCTCTACAGAATCAGGTTCTTTTATTTGTATATTTGACATGAAGCATGCTCTCTGTAACACATCCTAATATAAAGTTGGCTTGAATTGTGGATTTTCCTTTTGAATGTATGTGTAGCAAATGGGAAACCAAGGACTTCTACAAGTAGTTCTTGCATCTCTTATTCACTTGCCTTCTCTTTTAATGATAAATCTTGTCTGTCAATGATTAGGAGATGATAAGTCAGCCTTGATAATGGAACAAAGTGCTCACTTGTAATTTGATCCCTGCTTGCAGAATGCATACATGTAAATGGACTGGATTCCTAGATTCTTAAGTCTTGAAAAGAAAAGAGAAGGGATGGGTTCATTTCCCTTGGATACAATTCTTTCAATCCGTGATAAAGGCGTGGTAGTGAGAAATAGAACATTTAAAGTTAGTTTTTTTTTTTTTTCCTCTCCCTCTCCAAGAGAGAATCTGTATTGTAAAGGTTGGCCTCTTGAAATCTGCAGAATATGCAAGCTCTGACAGTAACGAACTAGGAGTTACAGTACGGTGCTCGAAAGCTCGACTAGACATTTTGACCCAGTGAAAGTATTTACAAATGATCTCGAAGGTTTTGGGTGAAAGTTTGTTTAGGACCGATCTCGAAGGTTTTGGCGAACCTCTTTCTATGAGGGATCGATGATAAATTTTTACAAATGATCTAAGTGGATGCGTTTACTATGGTGATGCCATCAAATATTTCTTTTTTGAAAGACAAATCTACTTCTTTTAGGAAATGATGTGATTTTTATAAAAGATGATCAAGCCAATGAGTCTTTTATTTTTAAGAATTCACATCAAAATTAACTTTCAAATAACCAAAAATAAACTGAAAATAAAATAAAAAATCATTATCATAATTAAAAGCAATCAAAAAGATAAATTCATAAGAAAAAATATTATGAGGGTAAAGTTATTTTTCTCTTACACATTTTAGAGTCTCTAATCTCTTTTAATTACTAAATAGTAACTTTAATTTTTTTTTATATATATTTAGTCGTCCACCCATAGTGCGACAAAACCTCTTGTTCTTAATAAATTTGTTTTTTGGAATCCATTTTGTATTTGATTATAAGACAATAAAAATCGATATGAGTGGGAAAGTTACCCAAAAAAAAATTAAGAAAAACAATATTCATCATGAAAGACCACACAAAAAGAGTATTTCCTATTATGATGAAAAAGAATGCTATAACCTTGTTAAAAAACAAATAAAAAACCAAATGCTACTTAATCAAATAATATCTAAAAAAATAGTAGTCAAATAAAATATTTCAAAAGAAAATATCATAAAATGGTGTAAAGAAAGCACTGGCTAATATAATTTTTTTTTTTAAAAGCTATTACCTTAGTAAAAAAATTAAAAATTTGATAGTATTTAAAAAATATCAAATTAATTTTTAATTAATCCATTTTAATAGATATAAAATAAAATTTTTAAAAAGATTAACAAAACAAGCCACGCATTTAGCCTAGGTGAGCTCACAAGCTTAGCCCACAAAAAAGTGCTGCCAACACATCCCAGTAGTTTTGCAGAAATTCAGACTTCAACCCAAAAATAAAAAGTTATTTCCAACTAAACACACCAAAAAACCCTTATATCCAATATCAAAATGAGCACACACTTAAAAAAACCTATATTTAATATCAAATGATTTTCTATTTATAAAAAGTAAAAAATCAACCTGAAATGGAAAAAACTTTCTCAGCCTTGATCTGTTTTTAAGTGATATTAGGAATAATAAATAAATAAATAAATAAATTTATTTTATCAAATAAAACTTATAGACATCAAGCTTAGAAGAATCACGGACTTTTTGCTCTTCTCAGTCGTTTTCCATGACTCTCATCTCTTTCAAACTCAAAAAATAAAATGTGAATATAATGAAAATTTGTACAAACGAACCTCTTTCTATGAGGTATCGATGATAAATTTTTATGAATGATCTAAGTGGATGCGTTTTCTATTTTTTGATGGTGCTATCAAATATTTCTTTTTTGAAAGACAAATCTACTTCTTTTAGGAAATGATGTGATTTTTATAAAAGATGATCAAGCCAATGAGTCTTTTATTTTTAAGAATTCACATCAAAATTAACTTTCAAATAGCCAAAAATAAACTGAAAAAAAAAAAATCATTATCATAATTGAAAGCAATCAAAAAGATAAATTCATAAGAAAAAATATTATGAGAGTAAAGTTATTTTTCTCTTAAACATAACTGAACTGGTGTACATTTTAGAGTCTCTAATTTCTTTTAATTACTAAATAGTAACTTTAATTTTTTTTTATATATATTTAGTCGTCCACCCATAGTGCGACAAAACCTCTTGTTCTTAATAAATTTGTTTTTTGGAATCCATTTTGTATTTGATTATAAGACAATAAAAATCGACATGAGCGGGAAAGTTACCCAAAAAAATTAAGAAAAACAATATTCATCATGAAAGACCAAACAAAAAGAGTGTTTCCTATTATTATAAAAAGAATGCCATAATCTTGTTAAAAAACAAATAAAAAACCAAATGATATTTAATCAAATAAAATATTTCAAAAGAAAATATCATAAAATGGTGTGCAAAAAAGCACTGGCTAATATAATATTTTTTTAAAAAAAAAAAAAGGCTACGAGCCTAGTAAAAAAAATAAAAATTTAATAGTATTTTAAAAAACATCAAATTAATTTTTAATTAATCTATTTTCATATATTTAAAATAAAAATCTAAAAGAAAAAAAATAACACAACAAGCCATGCATTTAGCCTAGGTGAGCTCACAAGCTGAGCCCAAAAAAAGTGCTGGCAACACATCCTAGTACTTTTGCAGAAATTCAGGTTTCAACCTCAAAAAAAATTATTTCCAACTAAACACACCCAAAAGACCCTTATATCTAATATCAAAATGAGCACACAATTAAAAAACCTATATTTGATATCAAATGACTTTCTATTTATAAAAGCATTGATTTATTTTTAAGTGATATTAGAAATAAAAAATAAATAAGTAAAATTTATTTTACCAAATAAAACTTGTTGACACCAAGTTTAGAAGAATCACCGAGCTCTTCTCTATTGTTTTACGACTCTCATCTCTTTCAAACACAAAAAAAAATGTGAATATAATGAAAATTTGTACAAAAAAAGTCAAATTAAAGGGGCAAAAAATGAATTCTGCCAAATTGTGAAGACAAAAATGTTAAGAAGGCTCCCTTTTTTAAAATAAACCCTCAATCTTCTCTCACTGTTAATTTTGTCCTTCGAATGTTTTTTTAAAGCAACAAAATCAATTTTTTTCATGTGAAATCAAAGCCTAACCAAAGTCAAGATATTTTTCTAAGACCTAAAAAATCCCATAAAACAACAAGTCTAAACAAATAATCTAACTAAAACTCATCAAATACAATATGTAAATATAAAATTGAATAAATAAATAAAGACAACGGAAGTGAAAAAAACATATTACAATGCTTGGTTTTTCCCAGCTAAATGTGCCGCACCTTTAAGGTTTCTGATAATACCCTAAATTCTACTGAAGTAGATTGAAAAAAAAAAAAAAAACCCACTTGGTACAATGATCGAAGTAGATTGAAAAAAAAAAAACCCACTTGGTACAATGATGGCAGGGAAAGCATGCCAAAATCTTTGATGGAAGGCTATGGATAATATTTTTTTTATGTATTTTTAAGCAAAAACATTTTGAAAAATCATTTAACACTCCCGAATAGACATTATGTATGCTTTAAACGCAAAAGAAATTCACCTAAACAATGCGTTGCAGAGCATTAGCATTAATGAGCCCTTTGGAATAATAGAGTTCATTCAAATAGAAATTGAAATGTAACTAACCTATCCAGATTTTTAAACAAATTTTCATACAGAATTAAGCTATTGTATGCTTCAAATTAAATAAAATCGCCAGCTTATTAGCTAATTCAGGGAACTGATCAAGCCTCGTATCAATAATCAAACTGGGTAGCCCGACTTACCAAATCACGTTTTTCTCCTTGACGGGTAGTTGATAAAGAACCACCATTAAAATGTTCAATTGCTAAAATTATTGACATGGGATTCTGAACCTAAAATTAAGAAATCCCGCAAAGATACATCAATAAAAACGGAATAAAAACAGAGTAGGGCAAAAGAAAAAAACTAAAATAGAGTGGTATTACTTGACTGAAAGATGATCCCCAAAGCCAACAGCGCCAAAGGACATCAAGATTTGAAGCAGAAGAGACAAGAAAATCCATGGAAGAACAAGAGCGGCCTGCCTGCTGGGAAGATAAAAAAGAAGAGGAAAGGAATTGAAAAAGACAGATTACGAGTTTGTGCGTGAATCTAATACTATACTTAACTAGTGCTGAGTACTATCTAGTATTTTAATTTCTGTTTGATGGGATTTTTTAGCTATATTAGATTCATGCACAAACCTGAAATATGCCTCTTCCCTTTAAATTTATGATGGAACAGAGAGAGGGAGAGAGACAGGGATGAGAAGACAATTTCAAAAGGCTTTTTGTTACCTTCTGTAAGGATGGGAGGGATTTTGTGTTATGCCCTAGTTGGCTTACGTATTTGATGTGGTGACGCCACATCACAAGTGATGATGTATTACGCCGGGTGGGAAGGATCTCACCGACTGATTCATTAATTTATGACAGCGCAACTTCACAGCTGTCGAGTCTGTGGGAACGGTTCTAAAAAAAGGTCTTTCCACTCGAACAGAACAAATATTAAGATAAAATTATTAAAAACAACATGCTTAAGAAATATTTTATATATCGTTTTTTGTTAATTATATTTTATAGATTACTGTTTATATAATTAGTTTTAATTTATGTATTATATTTTAATTATATTAATTAGCATTACTAGAGATGAAAGAGAGAGGTGCAATTTTGTCAGCACATTAATGAATATAAATATATGAAGGACATTTTTATTTTTTTATATTTTTAGTATCAATTATGCAAGTAATATAATTTATAAAAAGTTTGTATACAAAATACGCGCATAGATTATAGAATATTTTTATTATTTTTTCTAAAATATTAATATATTTCTTGATTTTGATGTTGCTTCTTAACATTTTTTAATATTTTATTAGAAATAAATTTATGAATAATATTAATAATTAAATATTTATTTAACTGGTATTAGAGTTGTTTTAAATTTTCACTTGTTAGAAGTATAATAAAATTAATAAACTACTCTTAAAATCAATGTTTTTTTTTTTGAATTAGAATTTTGAATTAGTATCTAAGAGCTTTTTTTATCTTTAACCCGATTTTTTAGTTATAATAAAATTAATTAAGGGATAATTTAATATTTTAATAAATATAAAATATTATTTAAAAATTAAATGTGATTGATGCATGCAGCACCCATAAAAATGAGCAAGAGATGTTTGTGTTTTTCATGCAATGTGTGAGGTGTTTCTAATGGCCAAAGGTTGCTTTCCATGACAACAGTGAAAACACCCTGACATCCTTTTTCTAGTGGCGAAGTGTGTGTACACAATGGTGCATTAGTTGATTTTAATGAATATTTTCTCTCCTACTACTTTTTTTTCTTCTTATCTCAGGTTTTTCACTTGTCTTTCTAAGAATTAAATATGTAACATTAATTTATATTTATATCAATTTTGATCTATATTTTTTTAATTACTATTTATTTATTTATTTATTAATGCTTTTTTTAGTTGATTTTTTTTTCACGGTTTCATACCTTATGATTTGATTTCATTTAATTTTTTTATCCAATTTAATTTTTATTATTTTGATTGTTATTTTATGTTTTTATCTTTATCTTGATTTATTTTATTTTATTTTATTTTTAATTTTATTCCTCATTGTTTTATTTCTTTTAATTTGTATACTAAATATGATCCTTATTTTTGTGTTGCTATTTGTTTTTTTAATTATTTACTTGATTTATTTATTTTCAATACCATCCCTCAATATTTGGATGATTGAGATTTTTTCTTTGCAATTTTTTTATATTTTCCTTATATGAGACTAATTCTAGTCTCGTAACTCGGATCAAGGTTTCAAATATTATCCTGATTTAACTTTGATTTTTTAAAAAAAAAATGGTGTTTTCTATCAATTTTATCCTTCGATATTTGGTTATTGGGCCTTAAATTTCATGATTTTTTTGGTTTTTTTATTTAGAGTTATTTTGATTTTATATCTCGAGTTGTGTATTAATCCATCTAACCCAAGTTGACGTGGTTGTTTTATGTTTTTTCAATTATTTTTTTATTTTTTCCTTTAATTATTTAGTTTAGTTTAGAGTTAATCTCCATTATAATGATGTGAACCTCATGATTAAGTGGCTACGCAACCCACAACAGAATTGACAATGAATCTTGGCTACACAACCCACAACAGAATTGACAATGAATCTTGGAAAGCTAAAATGAGTATGATAGGAGTGTGATAGAATAGAAACCTATCCTAAGAAACCAATAATATTAGAATAAGAACCACCACTCTAAAAATATTAATTCATGAATGAGAAATGTAAGAAAGAGGCCACAAAGCTAGTTAATTTTTTTATAAGTCAATTTAGTTTATCAGAGAATCAAAGAATGCAAGAATCTCTCACATATAAGTTAAATAAATTCAATGATAATAGTATTATTAAGTCTCAATATATTGTCATTAGAAAAAATATTTATATTTATGAAAATAAAAATCGTAAGGGATATACTCTTGTGGGCTAACTTGGCCCACTTGCAAAATTGACCAAAAATCTTTACTAGAAAAACTTGAAAGTATGGACCTGAACAAATCTTAGGTTGTAGCTGAAAGCTAATTAATAATTAAGTTTATACAAGTCTTGGGCTTAGCTAATTAATTAAGCATAAAAGCATAAATCAATAATGAAAAAACAAGTATTAAAATTCCCTCTAATATGCCATAACTTAAAGGGAACCAAAATAAATAAATGAGAACCGAAACTAAAGAATTTATAAAGCATCTAGTTGCCACACATATCATAGGAAAGAAAGAAATTCAAATCTTTAATAAATCTAAGCCACATTAAAAACTCTTACGGCCTAAGTCCATGTACAAGTTGAAGGCTTAAATAAACCTAATTTAATCTTCTTTTTCTTTTTGAAAATTAACCCATTACAAGTTTGGAATGATTGGGCTGAAATTGCCAAGAAAAAACACTTTATTGACAAATCTCCCAAAGCAAAAACAACAACTTTGACCTATTTAAATAATATATTCTTGAATATTTATTTACCTGAAATCATATCACAATAGAGTTACATTGTCTAACATCTACCTATAAAATATAAACATTATAAAATATACAGTTTGAAAGATATGTTCTATCTTACAAAAGTACTCAATAGGCATTTCCAGGCAAAATTCGGATCATACTTTGTTAATATCATCTCCTCCCTTTTTGAAAGGATTTGTTCTTGAAAATATAACATGAAGATCATCCTGTAAATAAAACAAATAAGTATCAAGTCAAAAAATAAAATCATTGTCGCAAGTGTCCGGCATCATGACGAACATCCTTCCAAAACAAGATTTTTATGGTGATGGGTGAAAATAACAAGAAATTTTTATTTCTTATTAGTAAAAAAAAAGAAGGATGGAGTTGTTACCTATTATTTTGATCACTAGAAACTCTAACTAGTCTCAAAGTCTAGATAGAGGGAATTGGTTGTATATAAAAATGATGTATCACCTATAACACACCTAACTTAATGTAACTTGTATTATTTATTTATCTAGAATAAACTAATGTACTATTGTATTTTCTAATCATTTAATGGTTAAAGTTGGTCCACACAAGTAGAGTGGACCATAGCTTTATGGTCAAGTCTAACCAATTTAGAGTCAAAACAAATAAAAGGAAAAAATACTATTTTTTTTCCTGCAATATTGAGAATACATCATATGTATAAGTTCATTATGTCATATATTAAAAGAAAAGATAGTTTTTTTTTTATATATTTTTGAAATGTAGAACAAATCCTGAAGGATTTTATAAATTAATCATTAATCAAAATGCATGCAAAGATGTTAACAAAATTATTTTTCTAGAATTTTGGTTTTTAAAAGATGTTAAATCATGCAACGTCCTCTTTTTTTAACAGAAATATATTTTTTTCTATTTTGGATAAACTTGACCATATGCACACAAATAAAAACATATTTTCATATTTTTGAATCTTTAAATTTTTTTTTTGATATTTCAAAGAAAAATAAGTATTTTTAATATCGAGTTTATATCTTACAATGTACTATATAGCCTGATATTAAGTGAATTTTTTTTAGAAACAAAACATGAGAGAGACCTATAAATAATATTGAAATAGTCCTTAAAATTTCTTAGAATTTTTTGGAAATCATTTGGGTCTTATTTGACAAAACAAGAAAAAATCAATAAAATAAAACTGTAAAAAAAATCTATTTGGGAATTTTTGGTAAACATGTCCTAAGAAACATAAAAAAAAAAAAAAGCATTTTTTTCCCTTTGGTAATCAACCACATGGACTGAGCTAGCATTTTATAACTCATAATAAAAAGAGACATGGCCTCATCCAAAGACAAAAACCCATTTAAAAATATATTTTGAAAGCCTGACCCATGAATATAATTAAATACCCTATTTTATTTTTGAATTTTTGAAGGATCAAAACATTATTTGATGAACTTGTGTATAGCCTTTACTAAAAAAATCATATGCATATAAAGCTAAGATTTAAATGGTATGGAACTATATTCATATAAAAGGCTAACTTGCAAGGATGTTCTTACTCCCCCAAAACAGTTACAAAAACACATCACCATGAGGAAACATTATAAAACTCTATGTATATATTATTCTAGGGGACGAAGCTTTATAATACCAAACAAAAAGAGAGAAAGAAAGTTGCCATGTTTTAGACTAAAATATATGGGTAATATACTAGCATATTTCTTTATGATGTAAAGGGAGATACCCATTCCAAAACAAATCCATGCTTATATAAAAGAACCTTTGCTTCTTTTACAAACACAACTAATAGCCACACTATACTATAACATGCCTTATGACTAAGAAAAAATTAACAGGATATGGAGGGCATAAAAGAACAGCGAGAGAGAAACTCATTCTTATTACAACATAAAGTTCTAGACTTCTTGTTTATGAATGTTTCTCGTGCCCCGACTATTCTATAGTGCTTGGGTAAACACTATGTTGTTGTTAGGGATGCTTAGACTAAAAGAACTGATGTTGGAAACCAAACCAGAATAATGAGGTTGTTGTTATAAACTTGGTTTCAATTTCTCTTGCTCTGGTTGGAGCTACCTTTTTGGATAGAGCTATTGAAAACTTGATAAGGTTAACCAATTTTGAAAGTTGAGGTTCAAAGGTTGAGGTTATATCTCTAGTAGAAGGATTTTGAACATGTAGGGTGTTGTAGTGAAGTCTAGTGTATATAAGTTTTTTAATGGTGTGCAAGTGGTAGCATGCGTGTGTTTATATGTGAGAGTTTATCAAATTAACTGATGTTTCATGTTTGAGGGTTTATAAACACAATGTGTGGATATGTGTGGTTTTTCAGTTTTGTCCTCTCCTCCCCTCTTTATTGGAATGGGTTGTTCTTTTTTATAAAAGGCGGGGAAAGTTCATAGGCTCTCTCCTAGACTTGAATCTCAACCATTTAGGCCTCTAAGATTGATCCCCACCATTGATAGCAAGTCAACAACCCTGTACTATTAAAACTAGGTTGTCAAAGGTTTATCATGTCAATGTCTTTAGACCAATATTATTGTGGCTACCAGGACTACCATTTGACAGGAACCAAGCTAGGGTGTAGTATGATGTTTATGACTATTAGGAAAGTATGGCTTTAATCTTACTTGAGGCATGAGAGAGCATTAAATGGCTTTGTAAAAAGGGATCCCTGTTAGCTCTCTTATAAGAGGAATGAAGAAGAAAGTGAACAATGGCATCCAAAATAACATTTTTTTTATTTATTTTGTTCTTTATTTACAAAATGGTCCCTGATCTTTAAATTTCATTAAATTCATCCAAATTAGGTTGATTTCTCAAGACTTTTTTTGATTAAATCCCTAGTCATATCAATTTTTGACCCTCAATATTCAGTGTCTTTTATAATATGGTCCTTGAGCTTTGATATATTCAACTTTTTTCCACAATTATCATTTAAACTTCTAATTTCTTTAAATTTAACATTGGTTTTAATCAATTTCAATCCCTGTATATGCACACCTCTTTCACTTTGATCCTTGTTTTTAGGATTCTTTAATTTTCCCCTTAATTAGCCTTCAAACTTCAAATTTCTTGCAATTGCACCCTTGATTACACCAATTTAGCCTTTTAATGTTCCAATTGTGTTCCTGATCTTTGTTAATTGATCTGAATTAGACCTCCAAACTTGATTTTTCTTTAATTGAGTCAATGAAATCTTCCTAACCCATTATAAGTTTAATTAAGTACTTGAACTTAATTGGTTTCAACCCTTAAATGACTAATAAGAAATATGTTGATACTCTTTCCTCTAGGTATCTTTAGTTACCACCACTTTAAGAAACTAATCAAATGAAGTGTATATTGGTGTCGATGTTATCTTATTGACATCATTAGCCCCCCATCACTGGAGATTGTTAATTAAATGATAGTTTTGCCAACACTGATGCAACCTCATTGGTATCATTAGCCTTAATATTGATTTGGCTAATAAAGTCATCTTAAACAATCATTTTATCATGGTTTTGCCAATATCAATGTGATCGTATGGATGTCAATACTTTCCTAGCTTTAGAATAGCTAATCAAAATTCCAATAAATGCCAATGTCAATGTAATTTCATTGACATCATTAGCCACCATTAACTGGGATCGCTCATCAAATCCATTTTTCTTCCATTTCTTTCTTTGTTTACTCTTTCAAACTAAATACATAGTCTAGATATATAATAAGTTGCTAATTTAACACTACAAGTTAATATAAAGGAAGGTATAGAATTTCAACCTTAAACTTTGTTTTAAATGAAGTCTTTCTTTAGCCCATCATGTCAGCATAGCCTATTCTATCTATTCTTCTAGCGTTTTGGTCTTTTGCAGCTCAAAAGTTTATTTTCTCATATCTTAAAAATATTTTTGAATTTTAAATTTCTAATTTCTTTTTGGATTTTGGATAAAAAAAAATATTCAAATAATTTTCAAAATATTTAATTTACTAGGAATCTCATTAGGAAAAACATCATCAAACTTTTGCAACAAAGAAACATAAAAATTGGGAATGTAAGGGTCAAATTCATTAATATTAAAATGAACTTTCTTGTAAATAAGTAGGATTATCGATTGGTTTGAATAATATGAAGATTTAACCTCACCCTATCTACATTAAAATTAGGTTGTTTCTTTAGTCTTTCCACATAATTCACACTTCGATCACTTACTTTTTTCACTCTTCGAGTCTTGCCTTCATTTTTTTGCCAGATTTGGGTTAGTTTCAGAAGTGGTCAAATGGTTTTGGGTAATGAGAGAAGTGTTTTGGGTTGTGGACAAATCTAATGGTTTTCTTTCACTTTATTCCTCACCTTGATTTTTTCTATCCATGTCATTATGTTTCATTTTTTTTAACTCTATCTGACCATCATACATTTATTTGGGTGTAAGAAGTATAAAAGTGATAGTTTTTTCATCTTTCATAATAGTATATGTATTTTTAAACCCATCATATATTGTTTTCCTGTTAAATTGTCATAGTCTCCCTAACAGAATGTGACTTGCATGCATTGGAACCACATTTCATGGAACCTCATCAACATAATTGCCAATAAAGAACAGAACCAAGACCTATTTAATCACTACAATCAAGGTTGTTAAAATCATGATTTTAACACGGTATGGAAAATGCAAAACAAACTTGGATTGTAAAAACAGATCATAAAATTGTAAGGAATTTTAAAATACATTAAAAAAATTCATGCTTAAAATAAAAATTCATACATAGTTCAAGCACCTTAAAATACATGCTTCAAATAAAAATTCATATATAGTTCAAATATCTTAAAATACATGGTTCAAATAAAAATTCATACATAAGTTAAATAACTTTTCATTAACTAATAATTAACAAATAATCTGTCGGTGTGTCATGTAAACTAAAACTAGCTTTATTGACTTCATCTTCCTCATTATTCTTTAGTCATTCATCAATATCATTAGTATCAAGAGGATTATTAGTATCACTACTACTACTAACTAATTAGTACTTAAAAGTGTATTTTTATCAAGGTTTTATATCATTATTTTACACTTGAAGTATCAATAACTCAACTAAAGCATATTTTATAATAACATATCTAATAATATAAGATACCTGTTGCAATGTCATGGTCGCACAAATTAATTAACCTAACTTAAAATACAACACACAAGATAGTATAGAGCAAGCAAGAGGTCGATCCTACAAGGAAGATTTAGTTCAGATTTTTATGCTATACGTTATACAATTGGAGGGTTTTGATTTGTGATGATATAAACTATGGAAAAAATTAAACTAGCAAACAAAATCAATTGAAATCAAAATTTATCAAAAAAACAAATCTTGGTTGCAAGCACACATCCACCAACGGAAATTAGAACCGATCCTTGAAACAAAACTACAATTTATATTTTGAATTTTTATCTTTTCTTAATGTTGGTTAATTAACGAATCCGCCGTATAACTAACACTAACCAACAAACAATCACAATGTCCGCATTAATGATTTAGTTCAATGGCAGCCCTAAGAACTAGATATTTGAGTGTTCTCCCTAAGTTTAATAATGTAGTTCTGCTACAATTATCAAGCTTAGTTGCTTCACAAGTTCATATATCACAACTTTGGTATTGATATCAAACTTAGCAATAAATTATTTACAATAATAACTTAGAGTTCCGCTCTAGCAATTATCAACAACAATCATAAAAAAATATGCATAGAAAAACAATCATACTCATTCATAATATAAATTGAAAATAAAAGGAAGAATAAATCTCACGGTTCTTGAAATCCGAAGGTTTGTTGTGTCCTTGCAACCAAGAAAAGAGCTTAGCCTTGCATAACTATTGAGCAACTACTCTTAAAGAATGAAGAGAGCATGGTTTTTTTGGGGTTTGTAGAGGAAAGAATTTGTGTTTCTTAACTTCTGGCTGCTGCCACTTCTCTCCCCTCTCTCTTTCTTTTTACATGCTAAGAAACCCTAGTTCCTAATTTACAAAGTAGTCCTCCCTTAAGTTGATAATTTACATTTAAGTACTTCAATAACTATTTTCCCTAAAAAAGAGAAATAGCCTTGCATGAAATCTTCAAGCTCTGACTTAGAGGAGCTAAATTGCTGATATAAAAACTTGGATGACGGTTTAGAAGCTTCGAAATGTAATTTGGACTCATTTCTTCACGAAACCTGATTGTTGTCAGAATTCACTTGTCATCTTTGAAAAATCATATCTCCCTAATCTAACATCATTTTTGGCTGAAATTTGGAGCGTTTATAGGCCTTTGAGTCAGGAATCCAAAACAATTAAGTTTGTATAAATTGGACTCCTATAGCTCCAGATATTGAATTTTGAATAGAAAAAGGTCAACAGTGGTAGAATGCGAGATTTGAATTTGAAGAACATGATTTCCATGATCTTTCTCTTTTTATTTTTCTTGCATTACATTTCTAGAAAGGTATGGATGTTAGCTTTTTAGTTCCATTGGAATCACTTCATTTCGATCTCTAGAACTCATGTTCTACACAAAACATCGACTGAACGTCAAATTTACCAATTATCTCTAATTTACTCCTTTTTGCATTTTTCATCCAAATGTGCCTTCAAAACATAAAACAAAGAATATCAAGGCATTTTACATATAAAACATGGACAAAACATTAGGTAAATATGGGTGAAACTATCGAATAATATGGTTACATCAATACCTTTAATTTGTGGTACATGTTCATTTTAAATGTAGGCATATCACATAAATGAAAGGATTGATTAATGAGTTTAAAAATTGAAATTAAAAGGACAAAGAGATGACCAAACTTAGAAAAGAGATACTGATGCAGTCCAAACCGAAACACTGTTAGGTAATTAAGTCATATCTAGAGCTGTAGATCTTGGATATAGGTTTACTTTATATGAATGGAAATGTAAGACATGGGCCTATAACTTTCATGAGAGCTCAAGATCTAAAAAGACCACTTTCAAGTCCAAATTGGAGCAATAATAAAGAAGTCCAAATCCGTCCTGCAACCTAAACACTGTTTAGTGTTTGCCCATATCTGGAGTTCTAGAAGTTCAAATGACCTTCATTTTTTTTTCTTGGAAAGCTAAGACAATTTCCTACAACTTTCATGTTTCAAGTGGTACCAATTATGATGTTTTGGATAGATGATTAGTACTTAAAAGTGCATTTTTATCATGGTTTTATATCATCATTTTGCACTTGAAGTATCAATAACTCCTTAACTTAAATATGTTTTATAATAATGTATCTAATAATATAAGATACCTATAATTTATGGTAAATGTCTATTTTTAATGCAGGCCAAACTTAGAAAAGAGATGTCGGTGCAATCCAAAATGGAAGACTGTTCGGTAATTGGATCATATTTAGAGCTATAAGATTGGGAGAG